>NC_054707.1:9072470-9329970 GCF_016097555.1 Gigantopelta aegis
ATAAAAGATCCCTTGCTGCTAATCGAAAAGAGTAGCCCATAAAGTGGCGACAGCGGGTTTCCTCTCTCAATATCTGTGTGGTCCCTAACCATATGTCTGACGCCATATAATCGTAAATAAAATGTGTTGAGTGCGTTGTTAAATAAAACATTTCCTTCCCAAAGACAGGATAGTACATACAACAGCCTTTGTTACACCAGTTATAGAACAGTGGCTGAAACTAGAAATAGACATATGGGGCCACCGACAAGGATCGATCCTAAACCGACCGCGCATCAAGCGAGCGCTTTACCACTGGACTACGTCCTCCCCTCTCCCGTCTGAAGAGCCGGAACACCTGATATCAGTGCATGACATCACAGCTGTACTTATTCTAATGAGTTATGTCCGATGCTAGTTTTGATGTAGTAGACTAGTCTGGGAGTGGCAGTCCTCTTTGTGGCCTTGAACGAGGGATGACATCTCCAATAAATGATCTCCTTGAGACTGGCAGCCCTCCTATAGAAGAGACACCAGAAAGAGAATCATGGAATCAAACACTATTTTGCCAAATGCCCATTCGACTCTGCATTGTGCAGAGATACGGCCCTGATCATGTTTTACGGTTTTGTTGTTCAGGTTTAATTACTTTTTTTTAAATTCATACTCCACAATATACAGCACTAAATTGCTCTCAAAATGCGTCTCTGAACATCTTTATTTTAAATATTTCCAGGAGCCTGTCCCCGAAACACCCTACAGACCTGCATGTATTTAGGAGCTCGGCTCATTTGCTTTCAAGATACATAAACTTGCCCATTTGTAAACAATGTTGTTACCCCCTTTACAAAATCCTGAATCCGCAACTGCCAATGAGGGGGCTTGTTTTTATTTGAAATTGCTTGACAAAAGTAACTGATATTAGTAACGTTAAGAACTGGTTCTGAAATAAACAAAATAAGTTGAAGCGAAATAGGGTTCACTCTCGAATTATTCAATTCCTGTCAAAAATCGTTCCAGCCATTGCACCACAACTGGTATATCAGAGGCCGTGGTATGTACTACCCTGTCTGTGGGATGGTGCATATAAAAGATCCCTTGCTGCTAATCGAAAAGAGTAGCCCATGAAGTGGCGACAGCGGGTTTCCTGTCTCATTATCTGTGTGGTCCTTAACCATATGTTTGACGCCTTATAACCGTAAATAAAATGTGTTGAGTTCGTCATTAAATATAACATTTCTTTCTTTCTTTTCCTGTCAAAAAATTAATCCCAACGATATAACTACAAACTGACTTTATATATTAGTAGATTTTCATAATTTGGTGTTCATTGTTTCGTTGTCGCGTGACATTAAGCAATAACTGAACTCTTTGTCACATACTTATTTGTAAGCATTTTGCTTGGAGAAGTGCAGGTTTTTGTAAACACGACTATAGCTAGCTCCCTTACGCAAAGAACCTACGGTTATTCCCCTTGTGCAGCGATTATATGGCATCAGACTAGAGTTATCCACCCATTTGGTTGCCCAAAATACGGAAACGAATGCGAGAAAATAAAGTTTTCTTGTTATGTGATTAATGGCTAGGTAGCTGCTTTGTATGCCGAATTGTTACACTGGGTTTGACAGGGAAGAGAATGCGGTTAGTGAATATGTGCACTTGGTTTACACTGGATACTGCATACTGTCCCCCACAGTACCTTGAAGTCATGCAACATTTGTATAAAATACACAGAAATGGGTGTGATTCAGTCCCTTAGCCCACGTGTGTTTGTTTACATTGATATGACGTGAACAAGAGGTGGACAACAGGGGTCGTCCTTTTGCGTGTTCATTTGCCCCAGGCTGGTACGGTTTCTTGTGAAATGCCAATGGCCTGGTGAAATTAATAAAAGTGCTACAGCCACTGGGGCTATATGAGAAAACAGTGTAATTAATTGTGGTCTGAGGCCATATTGTCTAGTTGTTTGGTGAAGGCACATGTTTGAGTCTCAGTGAAGGGCTTAATATTAGCAACATTATATATATATATATATATATATATATATATATATATATATATATATATATATATATATATTGTATATATCTGTGTGTGTGTGTGTGTATGTATATATCTGTGTATGTATATATCTGTGTGTGTGTGTGTGTGTGTGTGTGTGTGTGTGTGTGTGTGTGTGTGTGTGCATATACATATACATATACATATACATATACATATACATATACATATACATATACATATACATATACATATACATATACATATACATATTTATATATTAAATCTTAAAGGCAGCGCGACGTAATATTCTC
The DNA here is from genome assembly GCF_016097555.1 of Gigantopelta aegis. Taxonomy (NCBI): domain Eukaryota; kingdom Metazoa; phylum Mollusca; class Gastropoda; order Neomphalida; family Peltospiridae; genus Gigantopelta; species Gigantopelta aegis. The sequence continues at coordinate 9,074,765 of NC_054707.1, forward strand.
TCTGTAGTTAGGATCGATGTATTTCATAATGGATGGGTCACGGTGAATACGGTTTTGGGCAAGCACATTACGTTACGTCATGCTCTCCCGAAAAATACATTAAAAAAAACCCCTTTAGCTTGAAATAATAGTTGGGTATGTAATTTGACTCTCAATCCCACCCCTGCACTCGCGCCAGAACAATTCTTAGTGGGGGGATGGGTGTTCGACCCTCAACCCTACCCCTGCACTCGCGCCTAAAGAATTTTAGTGAGGGATGGGTTTTTGACTTTGAACTCCACCCCTGCCCTCGCGCCTAAACAATTCTTAGTTGGGGGGGGGGGGGGGGGGGAGCGATGGGTGTTCGACACTCAACACTATTCCCTGCACTCGCTCCTGAACAATTCTAAGTACGTGGAAATTGGTACAACAATGATGTTCAACACCACGATCGTGTTTTGACAAGCCAAATAATGCCTTCCAATTAGTTCTCTTGAAACAACAGACATCAAGAAATTGTGATCATATCACATAGCTCCGAAGTCAGGTGTAAAAAAGATAAACAACAAAAACGAAAACCAAATCCTAAAATAAATATCACCACAAAATATTTAAAAACCCAACCCCCCCCCCCCCCCCCCCCACAAAACCCATAACCCCCCACCAAATAACAACAAAGCATGGCTAAAGAAGACATTTCTAAAGTACAAATTTTGAAGGTGTATATTTAGTGTATATTTTATTGTATATGTTGGTGTATATTATATTTTTGTCTTTGACAGGTGTACAGTGTTTTGGGTAAAGAACAGAAGACCTGGTACAACCAAGGAAGTGAACGGAATATATCCCTTACTACAGGCACGGCGGAAGCAAGTAGATATTGGGATTGGGGAGGGCTCAATGAGATCGAGGACGTAACATTGTAAAAACTAGATGTCCTGAAATCAAATTTCCTGCATTCTACAAATAAAATTCATCTCTGCCTTAAGATTTACTATCAATAATCCGTGCATGTACTATGGATACTACTCTCACAGTATAAAAAAGAAGAAAACCTTATGAGAATTATCTTTAAAGAGTTGGCTTGCGACATCACATTTCATCCCGGCTCCTCACAGAAGCAGAAGCTTGTGATTGTTTGACAGTGAAACATACGCGATGGAATTAGTCATGTTTAAGTGGTAATAGCCCGGGAAACATGTCGTGATGAGGTAGAATGGCCATGATATACTCTCTCTTTTCGCTCCGTATTTTTCTCTGTCCGTCTTACTCTCTCTGTTCTGTGTATGTCTGTTCATCTCTCTCTCTGTCTCTCTGTCTGTCTGTCTGTCTGTCTGTCTGTCTGTCTGTCTCTCTCTCTCTCTCTCTCTCTCTCTCTCTCTCTCTCTCTCTCTCTCTCTCTCTCTCTCTCTCTCTCTCTCTCTCTCTCTCTCTCTCTCTCTCTCTCAGGAGCTGCTCTAACAAATTGTTTAAAAGATATTTAGCGGGGAGCATGACTCGACACCCCCCTACCCTATAAACTTCGCTCGCCACACCAAAGACCACCCCGTGCATATATTCCTGCACACCAAAATAACCACAGTTGAGATAAAAAAAAGTTTTGGGTTCTTTTATTGACACCACCAGAGCACATTGATTTATTAATCATCGGCTACTGGATGTCAAACATTTGGTAATTTTGACACATAATCTTAGAGAGGAAGCCCGCTAAATTTTTCCATTACTAGCAAAGGATCTTTTATATGCACCATCCCACAGACAGGATGGCACATACCATAGCCTTTGATATACCAGTCATGGTGCACTGGCTGGAACGAGAATTAGCTCAATGTGTCCACCGACGGGGATCGATCCGAAACCGACCGCGCATCAAGTAAGCGCTTTACCACTGGGCTACGTCCCGCCCGTTCGTGGTTTAAAATGAGCTAAATTCGTGTTAAATATATGTCTCATCCATCTCTCGGTGTACAGCAAGTAATAAATACAATGTCACGTATATATATATATATGTATGTATTTCATGAGTATTTTTGGTTTCTTTATTGCTCTTGAACGTGTCCTGCATGAAACGCTTTGCCTGCGGCTCCGGGGTTTCATCCAGCCCTATATAATAATTTATCTTGCAATTTCTGTATGTATTGTCGAGATATGTTGACAAGATAAATTTCTATACAGCCTTTTGGGACGCTAGTTATGATCAGCAAAGTTATGTTGTATTGTTGAAAGTTATTCTTTACTTTTCAGTTGAATGTTGTAATTTTTAAAAGACAATTTTGTTATTGTAAAAATAAGAAATATACTGTTGTTACTAAAGGGACATTCCTGAGTTTGCTGCATTGTAAGATGTTTATTTAGTTTTGGTGTAGAGATATTGTAGGCGGCAAGGCGTTCGACAGATGTTGACATACTACTCTGAAAAACGATAAAGTTGTGAAACAAAACACTTCATTAAAATAATATTTCGTTTGATGTAGATTGCAGCATAAATAAAATAACTGCTTACTGTCTTAAGATATCGGTTTTTTCCTATCCAGCTTGAATGGCAAGTGCCACACGACAGAGCCTCGCGTCATTCGCCATTCAAACCGTCGAAGGATAAAGCCGATATCTCGAGACGGTAACCAGTTCTCTATATATAGTGAACGCCAAAATTAAAATAATGCTTTTTATTTATAACATTTTGTAACGACTAGTAGTACACATTAAACATATTTTCTTGTATATTGAATGTGTTTCTGGTCGTCCTAATATTTGTAATTTGCCCAAACTGGATTTGGTATCCCAATAATTTCGTACGCACGAAAACTTATATTTTAGGCAAATAAATGACGCTTCTTCTAGTGCAAACATCAGGAAGATCAGAAAGAAATATTTAATTTAGAAAAAATGTTTTTTTTAATATTCAATTACTTTCGTTTAAAAAAGTCTATGTTGGTCGACATCATCTCCAACAATCGCCGAAAACTTTCATTCATTCATTAATTTCAACTTGGTTTTTTTATATCGAATTAAGAGTCAAGCACGTTGTTCTGGGCACACACCTAAGCTATCTGTCCAGGACAGTGGGTTAGTTGTTAGTGGTTTGTGAGAGAGAGAGAGAGAGAGAGAGAGAGAGAGAGAGAGAGAGAGAGAGAGAGAGAGAGAGAGAGAGAGAGAGAGAGAGAGAGAGAGAGAGAGAGAGAGAGAGATAGACAGACACAGACAGAGAGAGATTGAGAGAGAGAGGGGTGGGTGTAGTGGTCTTACACACATACCCAATGAGTCGTTAAAACGCAATGGACAGGAGCCGGTACGGGGCTGCGAACTCAATATCTACCAGCCTTATGTCCGGTGGCTTAATCACGACACCACCGAGGCCGGTTGTCGATAGTCCCTTTAAATAAATATTTAGTGGTTAAACAAATTGATATATACCTTTCCTTTTCTTTCAGCTCTCACCTATTTGCATGATAAACGTGACAAGGTACCATCTGGATGACAAAAATAGTACACAACACATTGTTGGAAGAAAACAGTTCTTTTATCTTAGATGTAACACGGCCACCGAAAATATGTTTGTCATACGCACGAGATTTATTACTGTGGTAAATACACTTCAAAGAAAGGTCATGGCAGTCAGTTTTGTGCAAAACATAGAGTCATTGTATAAACATCCCGTCATATCAAAACATGAGCCATTAAAAGGTTCCACTTTCTTCAGTTAAGACCTTTGGAGAAGGGGTTGAACTACTCATCTTTATGAGTCAACATTTGGTTCATATATATTGCATATAGTATTTTAGCCACATACATTAGTATTGTCGGCTATGGGATTCTATTTGATATAGTACAACCTCTGATGATGATGATGATGATGATGATGATGATAACTAATTTAACGGCCATATACCACTAGGGTTTCGAACACGCCCATCCCGAGTCCGACCTCCGATAAGATCGGTGGCCTTACTCGGGATGGAGGGTGGGTGGGTGGGTGAGTGAGAGTTTGGATGTTGAAAATGGGCAAAGTTAATAGAATAAATAAAAAATAAAAAAAACGTTACAAGCCAAAAATAAAAAAGAATTGACTGCTCGGCCGAATATTTATATAATTTGGAGCATTTTAGGGACAGTCCAAAATTAAATAAGAGAAAGAAGAGAGGATCGGACTATTTAATAATATTAAAATAAAGAAGTAATTTCGACATAAAATTTTGAACGCAGATCTAAAAGTTTAAAGTCCGATCGATATGTCCACGCGTTAAGGCCTCGTTAAGGCCCTTTGGGTGCACAGCTTAAAGGGACGAGATGGGTTGCATCCCGTCAAGAAAACCCCTAGATTGACAGTCGATAGACGTTGAAGGTGTAGTGCTGTGCTGAAATACAGATCTTGAGAAGCCGGATCCGTCTGAACGAGAGAGAGTATCAGACTAGGGTATAGTCCAGTCGTCATGGGTTTGTATAGTGGTGCGGACGGGCCCGACTCCGAAGGATACGAGATGACAACCTCTGAAATGTGCTGATACAATGTATCTAATTGTTAAATGAACATATATTCATTCCTCTGTTTTCATCAGTGCTTGAATAAAACGCAGGGACACGCAAATACGCATCCTTTGATATACAGATCTGGCAGACATTCTTATCATACTCATGCGTACAGTAGCAGTTATCGGTTAACAGGAATTTTATAAGTTTTTAAGTTTGAAAAAGAGAAATGGTGATCGATCATCAAAACCATGAGATGAAAATATGTAATCTTTTCTCTGTTAATACAGGGACAAATGCAGAGTTTTCTATGAAAATTGGGTGCACAGACACGGCGGAACAGGAGGGGAGGGGGGGGGGGGGCTGTAGGCCCCGAATAATTATGAATAAAAACATATTACTGGTAGTAAATCGTAAGGCAGAGATGAATTTTACTTGTAGAATGCAAGAGACTTTGCTTTGCGCCCTTGATCTCAGTCAGCCCTCTCCCCAATCTCAATCAGCCCCCCTCCCCAATATCAGTCAGCCCCCCCAATGTCTACGTGCTTTTACCGTGCCTGGTGAAACGTTGTTTAAATAGGGCATTTACAGTATTCAAGTGGATGCAACATTTATAAATGGCAGTTATAGTATTTAAAAGTACACTAATATATATTATCATAATCTATATTATAATCTTCCACACAAATATGATATCATGTTGACCAAGACATTGCATGATCCCCATTAAAAAACAATAAATACATTGAATTCATCTGCCTAACACTGAATTTTACAAGCACTTCGAATTTTGGAGGAGAGGTGTGCACCCCAGGATCATACTCTTGGATTGGCTCCTGTAGTTAGGGGTATTTTGTTTGTTCTTCACCTAGGAACCTTCTTTAAGTTATACATGTAGTTTAGTTTTAAGAAAACAACAACATAAAAAAGTAATCAAAATCGCCAACAAAGTAACATTTGTATCTTTATTACAATACATACGGTCGATATTTCCACCGACAAACAGTAGACTCAGATGTCAAATGTACAATTAAGCATATCAAGATCCGACATTTCGTTAATTTAAAGTGAAACAGTTAAAGAGTCAAATGGTCCATGTACATTTCAATATTTCATTTCTTCAAACGTTTTTTTTCTATACATTTCAATGCTTGGGAACGGCTAATTATTGTTCGCCTGTTGTTCAATGTTTGAAAATCTCCGATATTTATGCACTTATTGTTCAACATTTAAAGACACCATATATTATAATATTATAATAGTTTTGTTCACTAGATCTCAATTTTTAAAGTCTTCAGATGTTGCACAGTTCAATAGCTAAACACGTAAAAGTTTCGTTCAATTATTCTCCAGCTTTTTGTTTTGTTCGGATTTTCGTTTATTCATAATTCAGTTACTGAACATTTTCGATAATAAATATTCTTGTTTTTATATACTCTTTTACGTTTTGTTAGTTAACACGCATCAGCAAATATAAATATAATTTAGTTCAGTGAGATTTATTAACAGTTTCTGGAAAAGGCCTTGCAACCAAAAATTAAAATTATACAGTTTATTTGTCTATGTTAACACTGTCTGAAAAAGGCCTTGCAACCAACAATTAAAATTATACAGTTTATTTGTCTATGTTAACTTAAATATTTAGACACTTATCTGGGCTTCTCTTCAAAATAACTTGAGCCATATCAAAAATATATTAACAGTTCCATACTTCAAATATTATTCTATGCACATCCATTTGGACGCCTCTTTGTAAATAATTACACCAATCCTGTAGACTCAGTGCACGATAACCCGGGCTTCTTAATATTATACACAGAAATTCCAGGTATTCTCTTACCTGACATCATTTAACAACGAGTTACGTGTCTGGTATTAACTATTATCAAACAGCACGTGTTCCGTGTAGGGTATTATTCAACACGCTTATACGAGAAGAATTGTGAACAATATGTACCCAATTAATTTGCCACACAACACGTGTATATTGTTTGGTGTTATCAAACAATATCTGTATATGTCTGGTATGATTAACAGTCTCATGTGTGTGTGTGTGTGTGTGTGTGTGTGTGTGTGTGTGTGTGTGTGTGTGTACAGTATGTGACATTATGACAATATATATTTAATTGTGTACCTGTTGTTATCAGACGAGGATGTATCCGATATTAATCCCCCGTTTCAGGCTTAGTTTTCATTGACGCGTTGTTTTGTTTGTTTTTGTTTTTTTCCCCCCAGCAGTGCGCACCTCTGTAGTACCTTTCCGTTGGAGGGATTTTGTTAAAGAACGAAACTGATGGTATGCGATTCATTCTTCACCTATTGACCTCATTGTTATAGCTTATATTATTTCTCTCTACTTCAAAATACTTCACCAATTGTGTGTAATAAGTTCTTATTGTTACTACGACTTCTGCAAAACCTAGAAAAAAGGAAAGAAAAAAAAAGACAGCAAAAAAAAAAAGACAGCAACAAACAAACACCTGATACCTGATACACATGATATTGGCCCTCTCACTTATTTTCTTATGAACGTTTGAAGAATGTACAGTAACAAATTATCCCTGACCAATTCAATGTGCTTCTCAGTCAAATCACTTGCAAATTATTGTTCAAACATAGCTGAAGATGAAATGGCATGCCCAAGAATGACGTAATATTTATGGATTTGGGTCCCACAAAAAATAAAATAATAATGTGTCAATGAAAACTAAGCCTAAATGTGTATTTGATCCACCTATTGCCACATGTTTTGCAATATGAGATAGAGCAACAAGGGGTGACCAGTTAGATTGTCTGGCGGTGGCATCAGTTCAGCGTTCTTGGATGCCACTTGATTCTGTGATGTTGCGCTTACAGAGGTCTGGCTCGACTGCTTCCGAGACATGGGTGACGTCGCTTCCCACGTTGTCCTCACAGCGGGTTCCGAGTTGACGCTAGACTGTCCGAAATTGAGCCACTGCGCATCCTTCTGGTACGAAATGGAGTTGGGATCTCGCGGGAAGTTGGACGACTGAGGGACGGCGGCGGCTCCAGACGTAATACTGTTGGAGTTCAGAGTGTTTTTGTCAATTCCCATGTGTCGGTCAATCGTTCCCTCGGTCAGAAGAGTCTGCGGTACATCTACAACCTGGGATTGACCCAGAGGATCCAGTGGGTTGGTCTGGGTGTTCCACGGGTCGTTAGCCCACTGCTTGGAAGCAGCAGTGTCCAGAGTGTTGACTGGTAGTCCACCTCCTGACGCCCCCGTGGACAGAGTGGGACCGGTCGAAAACGATGTGGACTTTCCAGACTGTGTAGGTCCTTGAGGATTTGTTGGAGTATTCCAAGGATCTAGTCCAGTAGAGCTCCCCGTTACAGCTGGATCCAGGACATGCGGCTCCATCAGTGATGTCTTCACAGTGTCTGAGAAACTAGACGTCAGCCACGGATCCTGTTTCGTGGTGAAGCCAGACCCTTGAGTGTTGGTATTTCCCTGAGTCATAGGATCAACGAAAGACTGACCCTGGGGAAGGTACTGTGAAGCACGGTCTAAACCTCTTCCTTGCTGGACGCTGTTTTGCTGTGATGCTCCAAACATGTCTCTGTTGTTGGCAGCCGAAGGGCCTCTCGATGGGATGGTGTATTTGCTCCCCTGGTCTTGGTAATTCGACGGGGCATGATAACTGCTGTCGATGTAGTTGGGGCTCAGCGGACCGTTGTATCCCCACGGGTTGTTGTAGTCGAAAGCTGGCTCGCTTTGTTTGCTGCTTGGTCCCATGAATCCCCAGAAATCAGCCCATGGATCAGTCTGTGGAGCCCAGTCTGCCACTAAAGAACAACGTGGAAACAATCTTAGTTGAATTATACAAGAACCAGTGTCTAATTTCTCAAGCCTAGTTTTGCACGTAAACGTAAATGTCAATTCGTATTACTATTAACAGTACAACTAATATAGTTTGAAGTACACATATTTCTTTTATTTTTGTCCTTAAAATGCTCCATCTTCCGTAATCATGTAAATGTCTGCGTTAAATAGATTCCAAACAGGTATAACTGTTAGTCGCAAACGTAAACGTACTATGTTTTGTGGTATTGGTTTGAAGCATGCCCATATATCAACAAATTATTTAACAAGTTAGGTAATTATACAACACTGAGGTCAACAATTTAACAAATAATTAAATAAAGCTTAGTTAAATTGTACGAAGAAACAGGTCCATATTTAACAAATAATTTAACAAGTTTAGTTGAATTATATGATTAATAAGAAGAACTAGATGGATACTGTAACAAAAAACAATGACAAGTTTAGTTTAATAATATGTCTAAAAAGACGAACCAGATGGACACTTATCGAATAGTTTAATAAGTTTAGTTGAATTATATGATTAACAAGACGAACCAGATGGACACTTATCGAATAGTTTAACAAGTTTAGTTGAATTATATGATTAACAAGACGAACCAGATGGACACTTATCGAATAGTTTAACAAGTTTAGTTGAATTATATGATTAACAAGACGAACCAGATGGACACTTATCGAATAATTTAATAAGTTTAGTTGGGATCCACATGCACATATACATATATGTATATTTATATGAACGAGACCATTTACAACAAAACGTTTATGTAAATTATACACGAACGAGGTTGCTTAACACAAAGCTCATATGTAAATTATTAACCGGCGATGTCGCTCGTGACAAAATCTCCATGTAAAATTATACAATAATAATCCCCCTACTTATGTACATTATACACGAACCAGTACACTCATAACAAAACATGTATAAATTATATAAGAACGAATTTGCTTACAACACACGTAGTTAAATTATACCAGGACGAAGTCACGGTCCCACAAATAAGTGCACACGAACGGGGTTTACTTGTAAATTCAAATTCATGCAAATTATACACACAAACAAAACAAAAACAAAACCAGAAGGAAGGAAGGAAGGAAGGAAATGTTTTATTTAACGACGCACTCAACACATTTTATTTACGGTTATATGGTGTCAGAAAAAAAAAAACAGAAGAGAAAAAAAAGGCGACATATCAAAAATTGTTTTAATTGACTGCTATGCGCTAGAATAGTTTTAATAAAAAAGAGACTGTTATAATAGTCATTGTTACATATACATGTATAACCAATCATATTTTGATGGCGGTTCAAGAGTATCATATCAGTGATATTTATTCTCTTTGCAGTAATTATATGTCAGTGATTATGATTTTTAATTCTGTTGATTGTAGAAGTCATTTAACTACTCGTAAGAACACAGTTGAAGGAGGAGTCCTACTTACAGAGACAAAAGGTACTGTCAGCGGCAGGTATGTATCCGGGGAAACATCTGCAGTGAAACCCGCCAAATGTGTTGATACACTCCCCATGTTCGCACACTTCGCGGTGACTGCACTCGTAAATATCTGAAAATATAAACACCCCAATGTATTGATATACTCCCCATGTTCGCACACCTCGCGGTGACTGCATTCATAAATATCGAAAAATATAAACACACCAATGTATTGATATATTCCCCATGTTCGCACACCTTGCGGTGACTACAAACGTAAATATCTGAAAATATAAACACACCAATGTATTGATACATTGCCCATGTCCAGACACCTCGCAATGACTACACTCGTAAATATCTGTAAATATAAACACACCAATGTATTGATACATTGCCCATGTTCAGACACCTCGCAATGACTACACTAGTAAATATCTATAAATATAAACACACCAATGTATTGATACATTGCCCATATTCAGACACCTCGCAATGACTACACTCGTAAATATCTGAAAATATAAACACACCAATGTATTGATACACTGCCCATGTCCAGACACCTCGCAATGATTACACTAGTAAATATCTGAAATATAAACACACCAATGTATTGATACATTGCCCATGTTCAGACACCAGGCAATGACTACACTCGTAAATATCTGTAAATATAAACGCTTCAATGTAATGCATACGTGTTCTTCACAGTTTAAAATGTCCGTTATTTTCATGATGGAAGCAAATGTTAAAAATTGAAAAGCAGTCCAAACATTAATTTCAAAATACTTGTAACAAACACGAATAAAATATTATTATTTATATTATGATTCCGAAAAGAGGAATTATCGCTTTGGTGTCGCTTTACAATCAAAACTGAAAACGAAAGCAAAAACAGGTTGTGAAATTGATTATCAGAATTTTAGACAACTGCCCCTCTAGTGCTGGAGCAAATCCTCAAATTCGGACAAAATGTGGTAACCTGAGACGTTTTTACCATTTATTTCCATCATTTTACACACAAAACTAGTTGTAACCCATGCAAAAATGCGTAGTGATTCGTTTGTAACCCTATATAGCTGTTTGGTAGTCATGCCAATATGAATGAATGTTGTTATTCAGATTCGGACATTTTCGTTTAATTCGGGCAAAAACCAGCCTGCCCCTCTACAAAAATGGGAGCCTATGACTGTCCGATGTCTTAACCACTACGCTACCAAAGATGGGAGTAATTCGATCAGTTAAAGTAGATTGATAATTACGTGAACTCATTGGCGTACGGGTTCCATGACTTTCCGATGTCTTAACCACTACGCTACCAAAGCTGGGAGTAATTCGATCAGTTAAAGTAGATTGATAATTATGTGAACTCATTGGCGTACGGGTTCCATGACTGTCCGATGTCTTAACCACTACGCTACCAAAGATGGGAGTAATTCGATCAGTTAAAGTAGATTGATAATTATGTGAACTCATTGGCGTACGGGTTCCATGACTGTCCGATGTCTTAACCACTACGCTACCAAGATGGGAGTAATTCGATCAGTTAAAGTAGCTTGATAATTATGTGAACTCATTGGCGTACGGGTTCCATGACTTTCCGATGTCTTAACCACTACGCTACCAAAGATGGGAGTAATTCGATCAGTTAAAGTAGCTTGATAATTATGTGAACTCATTGGCGTACGGGTTCCATGACTTTCCGATGTCTTAACCACTACGCTACCAAAGATGGGAGTAATTCGATCAGTTAAAGTAGCTTGATAATTATGTGAACTCATTGGCGTACGGGTTCCTATTTTTGTAGGGGGCCGGCTGGTTTTTGACCGAATTAAACAAACATGCCCGAATCTAGATTGCAACATTTATTTATAATAGCATTAATGCCAAACAGGTGGGCGGGATTTAGCTCAGTCGGTTAAGTGCTCGCTTGGGGTACTTGCGTCGCAGGATCGAACCACGTCAGTGGATCCATTCAGCTGATTGTTTTTTTCTCTCGTTCCAACCAGTGCACCACAACTGTGCTTTCCTGTCTGAGAGAAAATGCATATAAAATATCCCTTGCTGCATTAGGAAAAATGTATCGGGTTTCCTCTGATGACTACGTGTCAAAATTACTAAATGTTTGACATCCAAATAGCCGATGATTAATTAATGAATGTGCTTTAGTGGTGTCGTTAAACAAAACAAACTTCTACTGCTAAAGGGGTTGCAAACGAATCGCCACGCATTTTTACATGGATTACACGTAATATTGTGGGTAGAATGATGGAAATACATGGTGAAAAGTGTTCAGGCCGGCTCATTTTGGTCGACTTCTTGTGTCTTTTTTTTGCCCAAATTTTAGGATTTTCTTCAGGACTGGGGGGAGGCACCCCCGCCTCCCGTCTAGCACGCTTATGCGTGAACGTTTGATATACATGTATCATGCGTTTTCCCTTAAAGTTCCAACGAAATATTTTAAATCCATTTCAGTGTTTTGAGTTTGAATATTGTTGTTGCGTCCTCATTGTCGCACGTTAATGGTCATTAGATATATTTGATAGAAATGTGAAAAAGATACACCATTATTAAAAAAAAGAAAAAGATGAACATAAATTATACAATGTGAACGATAAATTAAAATCGTGTCCCCGCACAAGTCGAAAGGATATTTTTTCAATTGTTATTTTGTTACTTTCGTTCCACTGGCAATTCTTTGAAACTTTATTTTGGTACACTCAGAACGCCAAACGAAAGGATATATATATTTTAAAAAGTATATAAAAAAAAGAAAAAAAAGAAAAAAAAGTTGAATGTGGTGATATCAGTATCATAATAGGCAAGGCTTCCATCCGACGCCATATTATAACCGTAATTAAAATGTGTTCAATGCGTCGTTAAATAAAATATTTCTTTAAAAAAAGTAAAAGGATTCCAATAATCTAAGGCATAGGAGCCATTAATATTACCAAAGAAATCTGAATAACCGTGTGTTGGCACATAAGACCCGCTTACTAAAATTATGACCCGCTATGGTGTCGTTCAACAGACATTCCTTTCTTCTGACTCACAGTGTCACGTGATAATGCGAGACTTAAGTGTGAAGCGCGACGCCTATGAACAATGGAATTCACTCATTACTTATTCTGATTGAGACTGTCAGACAGTCCATCTTTGTTTCCCACGTCACGACTCTTCAAAGACCCTTCATGTCATCCCGTGTCACAATTACGCCCCAAGCGCAACTCACACACCAAATATTTCTCCAGAGGAATTTTGTTTTTGGTAAAACTTCACCAAATGGCATTTTTATGTGTGGGCATTTAAAAAATTATTACAACGGTTATTGGTACCTGTATATATATATATATATATATATATATATATATATATATATATATATATATATATATATACGCAGTTATGAAATGCCCCTGCGCGTGCTGTAACCTCACCGGGTGCAGGGGTGTAACATCTCTTTGAGAATGGCCAATACAGCACAAATTGAAGTTTAGAGTAAAATTCGGTTCCGTCTGTGATATTGTATTTGTATTTTTGCACAGGTGTTTTTGTTTAAACCTTGAATTTTTATATTGATGTTGATCATCACTTTATTTATTTGCATTACCATAGTTTGACACCCAATAGCCGATGTATTTTTCGTGCTGGGGTGTCGTTAAACATTCATTCATTCATTCATTCATTCATTCATTATTGAAATGGTATTAATATCTGTGAGCATTGTTTCGAATTCCCCTGCGCGTGCTGTAACCTCATCGTGGTGCAGGGGTGTAACATTCTCTTTGAGAATGGCCAATACAGCACAAATTGAAGTTTAGAGTAAAATTCGGTGTCCGTAAAATTCTGTGATATTTGTATTTGTATTTTTGCACAGTTCTTTACACTGTTTTTGTTTAAACCTTGAATTTTTATATTGATGTTGATCATCACTTTATTTATTTGCATTACCATAGTTTGACACCCAATAGCCGATGTATTTTTCGTGCTGGGGTGTCGTTAAACATTCATTCATTCATTCATTCATTCATTCATTCGTTCATTGTTTCGAATTATAAAGGTCATTGAACCTGCACGTGTACATTGCATTTTTCTGTGTGAGCATTTAATTGCTTTTTTGATAACAGTCATTGGTACGAAGTGTACGTATACACAGTCATTGAAATTGCATTTTTGTGTGGGTATTATTCAAATTATAACGGTTATTGTACGCGTACGTGTACGCAGTTATTGAAATTGGATTTTTATGTGCGGGGTTTATTCAAATTATAACGGTTACTGTACGTGTACGTATACGTGTACGCAGTTATTGACATTGCATTCTTGTGTGGGCGTTTTTCAAATTATAACCGTTTTTGTACGTGTACACAATTATTAAAATTTCATTTTTATGTGTAGATATTATTCAAATTATAACGGTTATTGTACGTGTACGTGTACGTGTACGCAGCTATTGAAATTGCATTTTTCTGTGTTGAAAAATTTCAAATTAGAACGACCAATGGTAGATGTACATGCACGCTTTGAACTAGTTTAAGACGTTCCGAAGTTATCTCATACTCTGTGATTGTTAATGAATGAATGAATGTTTAACGACACCCCAGCACGAAAAATACATCGGCAATTGGGTGTCAAACTATGGTAATGCAAACAAATAAAGTGATGATTAACATCAATATAAAAATTCGAGATTTAAATAAAAATGATTGTTTAATTTAATAATCATTTTTAACGCTATAACTCAAATAGTTTCGATTTTTTTACAATACGAAATATATATTCAAACTGTATATAATGTTATTTTAGTTCGTAGCCTTTCTGACCCTATAATATAATTAACGTTAATAGGGCACTCACGTCTGCTATTTGGTCTGTCTGTCTGGACAAATAATGGTTACAGACATTTCAGAAAACTAATCCATTAAGCTGTGCCTTTCACAGTTGGGGCCAATATTACATTGCATTAATTTAATAAATAAAGGCTATTTCATGGTGTTTTTCGAATACAATTTTTATGTCAACGAGTGATGTGTGAAAACCATATTTTCACGAATTGCGAATGGTATATTTATTATATACACCTTTCATAATTTTGGACAATATCTTTCGCTTTTTATTAATAGTTTCCCCTTGTTCTATCGAAAATACGTAACACCTTGATATATGTTTTTCCATTTGAACTTTTTCTGCAAATTTACTTGACCATGGAATTTTTAAAAGAAATACAAATCAAAATTATCTTTCTTTAATTATTAAATTAATAGTTATTTAATAATACTGCTGTGCAAATATACCCTGACAAAGCGATCCTCACAAAAAATCCACCAAGCCCCCAAAATTAACCCCACACAAGCGAAAATAATCGAACGCCGAGTTTAACTTAACTTACACTCAACGACAGTCCATTGTGTCATCATTATTTAGCTTCGTATTCAATCAGTTTTAGATATTGTATCGTAATTTCACTCCATGTCCATTTTTTATAGGTACAATTGTTTAAATTACTTTTTTTAAATTTTCAATTCGACCAAATGCATTGGTAAATCATAAAACTTAGAAACGTAACTATTTACATTAGAATGAATGAATGAATGAATGAATGAATGAATGCATGTTTAACGACACCCCGGCACGAAAAATACATCGGCTATTGGGTGTCAAACTATGGTAATGCAAATAAATAAAGTGATGATCAACATCAATATAAAAATTCAAGACAAACAAAAAACAGTGTAAAGAACTGTGCAAAAACACAAATATCACAGAATTTTACGGATACTGAATTTTACTCAAAACTTCAATTTTGTGCTGTATTGGCCATTCTCAAAGAGAATGTTACACCCCTGCACCACGGTGAGGTTACAGCACACGCAGGGGCTATTTACATTAGATATAATTGAATCATGAATGTTCACAATAATATGGATATGATTTCTATATGAAGAGCTCTTTTCCAAAACTCGATAAGCGCCAAATCCAAACAAATTGAGTTTGCAATACCAATGGCAAGTACCTAGATCACTCTACAACACTCCGTCTTTGTTTTCTTCCAATTCGCGATATATCCCTGTATATAAACTACAAAGTACAGTTTCGTTCCATACCGCGATAATCAACATGCCCGTTTTATACCTAACCGCGATATCTCCTCTCGACGAACCGCCACATCGCATTTATCCAAGATGGCGGCGCCCATAGCGTAGGAATGGAGTGTACATTTTCGGCTTTCAAACGTTGGATTTCTTGGCCAAAACGAATACTTTCGACGCTTCCGATGAGCAGTTGATGTTTTTGCCGGGTGGTAGGAAGCGTAGGTTAAAACAAGAGAATTCGCCATTCTGGCGGCGGACTGATTCAATATAGTTTGTTTTGTTTAACGACACCACTAGAGCAATTTTATTTATTAATCGTCGGCTGTTGGATGTCAAACATTTGGTAATTTTTACATATAGTCTTAGTGAGGAAACCCGCTACATTATTTTCATTAATAATAAATAAAATCTTTCTTTCTTTCTTTCTTTGTTTCTTTCTTTGGTACACTGGCTGGAACACTAAATTGCCCAATGGGCCCACCGACACTTTCAAGAAAACACTAAGTGATAATGATACGGCTTAGAATTGAGTACTGTAAACTCTAGTAAAACATGTACACAAAATTCAGAGTGGGAGAAATTCGAACATGTGATGATGACACAGCCTCTATGACTGCCAATCATTTCCTGCAGCATTGTCCTGACTACCAGGACCAGAAGAAAGCAGTCTGGCCTTCAAATGAACATCTGCATGAGAATATTTGTTCGAGCTACCGGGGTTCCTGTCTGAGCGTTCGAAGAAGAAGAAGAAGAAGAAGAAGAAGAAACTAAGAAGAACCTACAGCGCACAACAACATTTGTTCAAGTTACTAGAGTCCCTGTCGGAGATTTCGAAGAAAAAGAAGAATATATACCACCACGTTCGAATACATATACTACCTGTTGTAGATCATTTGTTGGAACGGGAAAACACTCTGTGTTATACAACACAAATACACTGCCACGTGAACGATGTGTATGATCGAGACTTGTCAACTCACCCACACAGTTAGACGTGTTTGTAGACGAAACCTCGAAACCCACTCTACACCCGCAGACTCAGTGTTATACAACACAAATACACTGCCACGTGAACGATATATATGATCGAAACTCGTCAACTCACCCACACAGTTAGATGTGTTTGTAGACGAAATCTCGAAACCCACTCTGCACCTGCACATGGTGACGCGGTTGTTGTAGTCGTTAGTACAGTAGGCATTCGTTCCACATCCCACAACTCGGCAGTTCTCGCCGCCAGTCGGGTCCTGTCCGTATCCTGCAAACAGATAAAGACAAAAATCATGGAATAGCATACATTTATATTCAGTTTTCTTAGATTAACAAACAAAACTGTGCACAGGAATTTTGACATACATATGTAATTATAATTATAAATTACGCAGTGGGTATTACATTGAATATTTCTTTACAGAAATGTCATTTCATGTATATTAAAGGGACTACTCCGAGTTTTCAGGCTTAGTAAGACTTCCGTTCGTTCTACACAAAAATAAAACATCTTTTTTCTTCTCTTTTTATAAACACTATCTTACTTTAATACGTTTTAAATGTAAATAATTGTACGGAATGACCTTTGCCGAATTCTTACATACAAAATTAATTTAGACCAAAATAAATCGATATTGATATATTACAAAACATTACGATGTCCACAAATGTTATAGACATATTCATATTGTAAGCAAGAAAATGCAAGTAAATTTTAATAATGTAAAAACTATGTTTTTTGCCGAAAACTTTTAAAAATGGATAGTCCATTTAAGCTAACACATTTAGTATTCCAAAATCAAAATGTGACAGTGACAGTGTTGTGGTGTTCAGAATCACATTTTCGCAATATTCTTGATACACTGTAAATAGTTTATATACATACATACCATACAAATTGCAAACAACTATAAACACACACCTAAGTTTCTTATGATTATGTATATATTCACACATGTGTATGTATAAAAATATGTGTGGTTAACTTATTTTGCTTTCAGGGGCTAAGAAGAAGACAAAACAAAATAGAAAAGGATTCAATGTACATATTAGGAATCATACCGGCAAAAGAGAGTATATAGAAGGAGTATATACTCTTTATCAGATTCCCACCCAAAAGAGATGGGTGTACCTCAAGGTGGCATCCTGTCAGTTAATCTATTTTCTGTAAACATTAACAACATCACCCAGTGTTTAAAACTTAGCGGTGATTACTTGTTGTATGTCGATGATTTTCAGATGTGCTACAGATCATCCAACATGTGTATTATCGAACGTCAGTTGCAGTTTTGTTTGAATAAACTTCAACAATGGGTTCCGACTGACAATGACTTTCGATTCTCAAAGTCAAAGACTGTTTGTATGCATACCTGCCAGGAAAGAGGTCGCCATTTAGACCCACAGCTGTTTCTGGACAAAAGTCCGATTCCAGTGGTAAAAGAGGATACATTTGTGGGGGTTATATTTGACAGGAAATTACCTTTTGTGCCCCATCTGTAATATGTTAAAAGGAAGGACTTAAAGGCCCTTAACATGTTAAAGGTTATTAGTAATACAGAATGGAGAGCAGACCGAAAGGTTAAGCTCCGTCTGTAAGATCTTTAGTTAGATCTAAACTTGATTATAGATGCATTGTGTATAGGTCAGCACGCAAGTCTAGGTTGCAGATGCTAAATCCTATACACAATCAGGGACTTAGGCTTTGTCTTGGTGCTTTTAGAACATCTCATGTAGATAGTTTGTACGTTTGGGTGCTAGAAGTACAAAGCTTTCTCTGCATTATGCCACCATTATTAAGTAGTTGCCAAGAAATGTAGCACGCAATGCAGTTTTAGATAATACATATATGAAGTTGTTTCAAGGAGAAGCCAAATGCCACTCGCACATTTGGACTTCGCATTAAGCAAATCACCTCCGTAGATTTTTTGACATATTTGGAAAAACATAAAAGTAAAATAATAGAAAAAAAAGACCTAAATTGTTATACATGTATATTCATAGATTTTACAAACTATCACATTTTTACGAAGACTTTATTGGCAATAGTTTTAGTTTACACTAAATGAATGAATGAATGAATGAAAAAATGAGTGAATTATTAATGAATGTTTAGTAAAAATATACACAGTATATATTGTGGCACTGTATGGTTCACATGATAACCAAAAAGCACGAATTTAGTTAAATGTACAGAAGGAAATAGAACTCTTTTTAATTCCTAAACGATTCTTTTCTTTGCATCGAGCAAGACTACTATAAGCAAACTTTTAATATTGCTTTATCAGTATGACTTTATTTACATAATATGTAATATATATATATAGCCTAATACCGATTGAAACTAGTGGCTTCTATAAAACACAAACGTAATAAATTATTCCGAAGAATGTGTGTACTTACCTTGAGTTAAAATGATTGGTACAAACGAAAGTAGCCAAAATACGAGTAATTCCCTGCGAGCGTGCATGTTGGAGCAGCAAACCTACAATAAAATACAAACAAGCTGTAAATAACAAGTCCTGGCGCCTCGGCTGCTTATTAAAGTCTTAAGAGTTGATGTGCTCGACAGCCTACAGACATTTTGAAATGACATGGGGGTCAGCTGACGGCGCGCGAGAGAGGTCAAATATGACGCGGAAGGTACAAAACCATACCTTACTTTTTACGTAATGAGATAGTGTAAGAGGCAGCCTCGTTTGTAGACCGAAACACAGCAAATGAATAGTTTGTTAAACCAGTCTTCCAGAGTTCGTACAGATGATTGTTATGATGATTGATATATGTGTGATACATCACCGCGTGGGGATTACTGTTAATGTAGATGTTATACAGTCGATTATTTAATTTTAAAAATAGATAACTCACGCTGAATACACACACTGAATAATGGACAATACTACATTGGTGGCCCGTAGTTACCATTTGTCTTAGAATGAGACGTACCTGATGAGTGTAAGCGAATAGAATATTGTTTTTCAGACAATGAAGGAAGGAAATGGTTTATTTAACGACGCACTCAACACATTTTATTTACGGTTATATGGCGTCGGGCATATGATTAAGGACCACACAGATATTGACGAAGGAAACCCGCTGTCTCCACTTCATGGGATACTATTTTCGATTAGCAAGCAAGGGATCTTTATATGCACCATCCCAGAGACAGGATAGCACAGACCACGGTCTTTGATGTACCAGTCGTGGTGCACTGGCTGGAGCGAGAAATAGCCCAATGGGCCCATTGATGCGGATCGATCCCAATCCGACCGCACATCAAACAAGCACTTTACCACTGGGCTAAGTCTCGGCTCTTTGAGACAAGGAAATACATGGTATTTAACAGACATGAGTGTAGTTCTGTAGTTCTTGCATATAACCCCAGATAACAATCAATAATGTTAGTGTAAGTGTCGGTAGATATTTTGGCTTTGACATGTATTTCATCATCATGCATCATGCATGCTTCAAATGCATGCCATACACATGTGTGATATAGCCGTGTAATACCATATCGCGTTCTCGCCAACGGGTTTACAACTGTAATGGAGCGACAGGCACATATAAAACCACGCGTGATGCAGGAGGGGGGGGGGGGGGGGGGGTCTACCATACGCACACTCCCAGGCATTTCAGTGACTATCGCCAGTACTGTAAGCGACATGAAATAAAAATTTCAAAAACTAGCATGAAATACAAAGTTACATTTTGTTAAAAGAAAACTGTCACTTAAAAAACGTTCAGTAAGTTGACGTTGTTTGCTTGCAGACTGATAACAATATCACTACTGATGCAAATAAAATGTGTTAACAATAACCAATGGCGATTAAATAGATAGGACCTATATTTTTGTTTTAAACAAATATTAAACATTGTAGATATATGATAACAACTTTAATCCCTAATGATAATGTTAAGTTCGATACTCAAACATTGCCCAGAATATTCATTTGGTTTATCTTTCCGATCCTTGAACATAAAGAAACAATTTAAACTGTTAAAAGCTAACACGGAGGATTAGTACAAACCTGAGTGAAGTCCAGACTGAGAACTGTGTGGTATCGTTGGGAATATCGTCTCTCTTACTTTCTCTAGGTACACCCACAACTCTTCGTTCTGAGAGAAGTGAAAAAAAGAACTGCTGATTGAGACCTTGTCCAATAAAAACCTAAATGCAAACCCGGAAGTACTGGAAGCGATGTATCACGGTGAGAGGTGGACACGTCATGCGTCTAAAACGATTGAGGCAATCTTTGGGAAAGCAAACATCTTGTTTTTACCACGACGTTTGGATGTACAATACACGGAATGTGTCACCATTAAACAGCGATTACACCCGAATGATTAGGCGAGCAAGCACATGATTGCTACCAACATGACCATCAACACACCTGGCATGTTCCTCTGAACTTGCCGTCGATCCATCTTGCTTTAGACATGTGATACATTTGTCTTCATGTTAAGTGTTTCTGTTTACTGTACCAGAAGATGGAAACAATATCATGTATATCGTAAAATAAATGGAATACCACAAAATTTGCTGATATTAACACAGTCACAGTGTCAAGAAGAAAAGAAAAGAAAAACTGCAATTATTTTGATGCAGCTTTCATGACTTAACTTTTGTGAATCGCATCTGAACTATATTATGTTTATAAACAAATTATGTTGAAACTGTAATGACTTGTAAATAATAAAAGTTAATCATAACGAGGAACAAAATTTTTTACTGGTCGAAGTCGATCAATTACGGCATGGATCCGAATTCCATTCCCTTGACAAATTATTACGACCTCTCTTTCCTCTCTCTGCCTCTCCCTCTCTCCCCTGCCCCCCCCCCCTCTCTCTCTCTCTCTCTCTCTCTCTCTCTCTCTCTCTCTCTCTCTCTCTCTCTCTCTCAAGTAACGAGCGAGGTATGGACATCTCTCGTACCGGAGTTCAGTGTAAATATTTTGCATTCCTGGAGTATTTGATAAGACAATCGGTTACATAACTGGTTACACCAGTTAGAGATCTATATTAGTGTCGGCCACAACGATATCCACGGAATTAGGTGATGGAATGTGACATCACCAAGTGAGGCGGTTATCATTTTTGTTACATGTACGTATTTCAAACATTTGTTTCGTTAAATTACTTTTGATTTACAGACCAGATGCTCAATTTAATCTAAGGATACGTCATGAAAAGATACATTGAACAATGCATAACAATCATAATTAAAAGCACACAAAGTGTTTACTCTTGGAATTCTTTAACTTCAATTCTGCTGTAAGGTATATTAGAACAGCATGAACAAGGCGTACATTAATAATACAAACTAAAAACCACTAAGTGAATGTCACAGAATCGAGTGTTGATATCACGGGCTTCTGATAGTGGCGACAGTTTATATTATTACTGCTTTCATCATCATTGAGTAACATCAGCTTTAAGTCGGGATAAATCACCAAACGATATATTTAAAACGTTTTAAAAATAAAACGTCTATACGAATAAGGCATTCGATGGGAAAAAAAGGTAACTAAAAACGAAACACGAGGTTAACAACACTTGCATTTGAATGCAAATGTTGTCATCACATTAGCTTTACGGGACAATAAAAGGGAAGTAAAAGTACATTAAATCCATTAAAAAGACTTTATCTGTGACACTTCAAGAGTTCGGGAGGTTGTGCAGAACAATAAAGCAGTAAAGAAAAACGGTGATACACCAAGCAGTACACTGACATTCCGTAAAATTTCGAAACGTGGCATGATGGTACTTAAAACACACCCACACAAATTTATGGGATCATATTCGCATTGTTTGAAATGGAAATTTGAGGACGTTGAATTGGTCACTCTTCCTAGTGCAAGTTGTTTTGCTATAATGTTTGCTCTAAAACAAATCCTTGACGAAGTCTTTATTGTCTGTTGTGCATGCGTCTTGAATAAATCACTTCCGGACATTGTCCGCTGACTTGGTGCATTGAGCTCTGATGACACTAATGATGGCACTTATGGGATTTTCAAAAATGAAAATGTTGAATGTCCAGACTCAACAATTAAGCTGTATATTTATTAGTGTAACATTTGTTAATAGTCCTGGATGGATAGAAAGATGCATGTATTTAAGAATAAGAATAATGACACTAATGATGGCACTTATGGGATTTTCAAAAAAGAGAAAATGTTGAATGTCCCGACTCAAAATTAAGCTGTATATTTATTAGTGTAACATTTGTAATCAACCCTGGATGGATAGAAAGATGCATGCATGTAAAAATACCAATAATGACACTAAATATGGCACTTGTGGGATTTTCAAAAACAAAAACATTTGAATATCCCAACTCCACAAAAATAAGCTGTGTATTTGTTATTGTTCTTCGTTAAGCTTACCCGAACTTGATTTATTAAAAACGTTTGACTAGTTTTAGATTGCTCTCAGTTTCCACGGCACTGTGTATGTATGTGTCAGTGCCACTTTTCGTTCTCACGGGTGGTAAAAACAATGAAAGTAATTAATTGAATGTTGGCGGAACACGGTAAATTTTTAGAAGCGAACGAGTAACATTTGTAAGTAACCTTGAATGGATGGATGGATAGAATAAAAAGTATGTATGCAAGGATAAGAATAAAACTAAGAATAACAATAACTATGACAC
The DNA here is from genome assembly GCF_016097555.1 of Gigantopelta aegis. Classification (NCBI taxonomy): domain Eukaryota; kingdom Metazoa; phylum Mollusca; class Gastropoda; order Neomphalida; family Peltospiridae; genus Gigantopelta; species Gigantopelta aegis. The sequence continues at coordinate 9,098,227 of NC_054707.1, forward strand.
AATTTTACAACACAATAAACATGTATGTATGTATGTATGTACTGATGTATTTATGAATAAACACACTGAATCAGGAATTTTTAAAAACCCAAACAAGTTATTATTTGCTAATTTTGCCGACGGATTCGAAATTGATTTTAAGTGTGTTAGAAAGAAAGAAAGAATGAGAGAGAGAGAGAGAACGAGAGAGAGAGAGAGAGAGAGAGAGAGAGAGAGAGAGAGAGAGAGAGAGAGAGAGAGAGAGAGAGAGAGAGAGAGAGAGAGAAATCGATTGTATAAATAAGTCTATGTATGTTATGTATGTATGTATGTATGTATGAATATCTATAATTATATTTTATGTGTGTCGAGGTTGACTGTTACATACATAGATATTAACGTACTGGCGCAGGGGATAATTAAATCCTTTCTGGCCTCACAAATTGTCCAATGCCGTTGCTGGGACTCGAACCTATAGCACCTAATCGCCTGCAAATTGCTGAGTAACCACGATGCGTTCTGAGCTATCCAGAAATCCATATGTATATATGTATATATGTATGTATGTATGTATGTATGTATGCATGTCCATACCCCCCCCCCCCCCCCCCCCCCCCCTTCCAAGATATTACAAACAGAAACACGGGAACTGACGAGTATACAAGAAGCTGTCCCTTGGTGTGACCTTGTAATGAATACTTGTCACAGTTATGATTCATGTCACACAAAGTCCCACTGCACGCATTAGCACTGATGGTTCTGTCCAGCAATCCATTACAATGGACGTCTATAACTCAAGCCTCTTAGTGATTGTCAGGTCACCCACAGTCGCCATTATCGTGAACCACAGCTGACATTTCCTGATCCCGGGGTTCTATTCCCGATCACTCTATGAGAGATTCAGACTCAGAATTGAACAACAACAGCGCCACCTTGTGTCGTCGCGAGGTCAGGAGCTCGAGGCACTGAGTGAGATGTCATAGTTACGCTGTCAGTCCATCACCAATCTATCTATTATAACAATAAAATTAACATTATTATATAGTCGGTGGATTTACTGATGTCACAAATTGAAAAGAGAGCATAAATTATATCTGTTTGAGCATGCTTCATACAGCCGCTTTACAAATTTGTGAGCAAAGGCAACTCAGCTTTCGGGATAATTTTGAGTTATTTTTGACGGACAAATTTTAGATTACCTTTCTAAAATCTATCAATAGTCTGCGTTTTAATTTTGGTTAATCATTCAAATTTTAAACTAGTGGATATTATGTGTTGGGTAACAAAACGTATTGTAAATGTCTGCCCATCGAATTCCCCCCTTACCCTCCCCTTTTACTATGGGACCAATCCCTGATTTTAATCAGAGGCTGTTTGAACTAGTGATAGTCAATCCAATGATCGATTATAATCGTAAATAGACTATCTAAAGAATAGAAAGTGAGAATATAAATATGCTGTAATTTGGGTTTGTTTGCGAGAGTTAGGTTCCAGCTCTCTTAAACAATATCGTATCGACCTTAGTAGTCTTTTTATGTTGCAATGTAAGGTTACAAAGTTGCGATAGCTTATTAACTTTGGCCCATGTTCTGATCTGTTCCATTCTCTCATGTTCTAGCAGCCCTGTTGGGACACGGTTCACATTATGTCATCGGGTGTTAGCTTTCTGCAGTCTCTTCCTCTTTTGGGCATTGCTTTGTCTTCTTCAAAATACACAAACGTTGTCTTCTTTGTCTTCTTCAAAATACACAAACGTTGTCTTCTTTGTCTTCTTCAGAGGCTGGACATAGCCCAGTGGTAAAGCACTCACTTGATGTGCGGTCGGTTTCGAATCGACCTCATTGGGCTATTTCTCGTTGCAGCCACTGCACCTCGACTGGTATATCAACGGTCGTGGAATGTGCTATCCTGTCCGTAGGATGATGCATATAAAATAGATCCCTTGCTACTAATGTTCGTTTCAATTACACTTATTTTCGTGCTTATATCAAATTAAGGTACAAGCACACTGTTCTGGGAACACACCTCAGCTATCTGTGCTGTCTGTCCAGGACAGAGAGTTAGTTGCTAGTTGTTAGTGGTTAGTGAGAGAGTAGAGAGTGTTGTGGTCTTACACTTTACCCATTGAGTCGTTAAAACTCGCTCTGGATGGGAGCCGGTACCGGGCTGCGAACCCTGTACCTACCAGCCTTATGTCAGATGGCTTAACCATGACACCACCTAGGCCGGTGCTACTAATGTAAACATGTAGCGGGTTTCCTCTACTACAAGACTATATGTCAATATCACCAAATGTTTGACATCCAATAGCCGATAATTAATCAATCAATGTGATCTAGTGGTGTAGTTAAACGAAACAAGCCTTATTTTAACTTCTTTGTAGATAGCATCATATTCAAAGTCTACACAGGATCGGTGTACAAACATGATTTGATTAGATAATTAAAAAGACTACCTCAATTTCCTGTTATTGTAACACAAAAACATGACCATTCGTTAACAGAATAAACTGTAATGTGATTTACAAAACACACGATCACATCATAGCAAAATGAACTGTCATGATAAGACTTACAAAACACTGTACCCCACCACAGCAGTAACAATTATAAGATTTACAAGAAAGACTAACAAACCAGTTTGGGGGCATAAACTGTTCATGAAACATACGACCATATCATAGTCATATTAACAGTCGCAATAGATTTGACAAAACACGCGACAATTAAGCAGCGACATATATTTAAGCTGTCATAATTTCACGGAGTTTACAAAATACACAACCACACCATAACAACATAAACTTTGGCGCATGCAAATTGCATTTTCTAGTTCGGTTCGCTTTCACATGACATTATTTAGTGTGTTTCTTTGATTTATATACGGTACTTATAATGCACGTTTGTACTCGTGGTTTGTACATAGAGAAGATTAAAGGAGCAGACTGTAATTCCAGCCCTTGAAAATGGACACTAAGATGAGTTCATCTACACACCTGCAACACATTTGGATAACGTTATAACGGAGGAAAACGGAAGTATTTGATGTTTAAACGGGGACTTACCGTCTAAAAATAGACTAGAGCTTGTGTTGATAACCATTACTTCTCAAACGAACTTGTGCTTTTATAATTATTAAAAATTCATTTTAGGGTATTACAAAAACCTGAATGATCAGAACCACTTCAGGTGTATGAAAATGAATATTCTAAATAATAAAATATAAGTACTTCTAATTTAAATTATAAAAACCGGCTTTAATAGTGAAAACTACGTCGTAGTGTATAAAAACTACATTAATATCAGTGGGTTTATCTGACGACATTTTCAGCCAATATAGCTTCAAAACATAGACCAGTTTCATTTAGTAGCATATAATACATGAACACGATATTTGTAAAGACAATTACAAGGTAACTGACATGCAAATAATCAACATGGGTCAAGGAATTACGGACTGAGCTAACTACATGCCAATTAATGTTGCTATAATTCCAATATGTAAATACTCTCGTTTTAACTGCTTGGATTGTGCCAATAAAATCATATGACTTAACAAAAAAACAAAACAAAAAAAAAAGGCAGCAAAAACCCACAAACAACAACCGCCCCCCCCCCCCCCCCCCCCCCCCCGACTGCAAGACTGCATGAATCGTGATTTTGCACTTCTTTTGGCAATGCTTAAAAAACAAAATAGATCATTCCAGTTTTTTCTTTGTTTCACTTTAATAAAATGACTGTTTACGTTAGCTGTTAATGTTGTATCAGTAAATGTTATTTATTGTTTAAAATTGTTCATATTGATGTATGAACGAATGTGAGAATTCCTCGTCGTCGTACAGGCTCTCATTGTTTTAGTGGGGCAGGCTGGTTTTTGCCAGAATTAAACGAAAATGCACTAATCTGGATAACAGCATTTATTTATATTAACACTACTGCCAAACAGTCATATAGGGTTGCAAACGAATCACTACGCATTTTCACATGATTACAACTAATTTTGCAGGTAAAAAGGTTTCAGGTTAGCACATTTTGCCTGAATATTTCTATAATATTTGCCCGAATTTGAGGATTTGTTCCAGCACTAGGGGACAGTTGCCCGTCCCCGCCCTCTGTCTCGTACGCTTACGGAATTCACTCGTTTAGCTACTGGTGGAAAAAACTGAGCCACAGAATGGAGATTCCCCATATTCTATGTATTAATGTCCTGAATTGAAATTATAATTGACTTGGTCTTAGAATGATAAAAATTGAATATGATAATGTTTTACGCTCATGCAAGTATGAACCACATAACCGTTTACAAACTCCTGCATGAACGACTTCGCGTTAACACACTACGCCGTTCATAGTGTGTAAAGCGGGTCTGTATTTCATACTTGATACTGATAAAATAATATAATGATCATGTTCAATATATAAGTGATTTATTAGGCGTGAAACATATCTAGAAAAATTTATTAGGCGTGAAACATATTTAGAAAAAGGTGTCGACCCTAATTAAGTTTATGTAGTATTTAAATTTTTTATTTTTTTATTTTTATTAATATGTATGCGAAAAGAGAAAAAAAAGTATGGGTTTCTTATAGTAGATTTATACTACCTAATGTTTTTTGGCACGTTCCGGGAAATACATTTTTAAGGCTTTATCAGTGACCACATACTACACGTACAATTGTTGGTATTTTAGCAGTAAAAATAAATGTACATGTATATCCTCTAAAAATTGGGTTAATTAATACCAAGGTCAATCAATATTATTGTAATTTTCAAAGAAAGATTTGGAAAGGCATTTTTTGTATTTTATAAAACACATTATTTGAGGGACGTTTATTTCCGAAACCGGACCGATATAGTAGTAATTGATATTGTAGTAAAAAAACCAAAAAGGAAAACGAAAAGAAAGAAAAAAGGATATAGTAGTACTGGTACGGCGAATGGTGGTATATTCTTTTTAACTTGATTGTCGTGCTTATATCCAACTAATGTTCAAGTACGCTATCAAGGGCACACCTCAGCTATCTGTCCAGAGTTAATAGTTAATGGCTTAATAGTTAGTTATTAGAAGTAGTTTGTTTGAGAGAAGCCAGAGTAAGTGACTAAAATAGCTCTGGTAGCCGGTACCGGGATGTGAACCCAGTATCTGCCAACGATCGAGACCGGTTGGAATGGTGACGTCATTCCTTGAGAGTTATGTAGTGTTAAGCCATGAGTAGAACTGCGCTCATGTTTCAGGCATAATAGTACCCGATATTTATTTAAATTAAATTACACGAATCTGGCTAGACGAGACAACACTTATGACTAGTCCGGCCAAATATCAGGCGATATTATGCGGCGGGGGTTGATGGTGGAGTTCTTGACTGTGGCTAGCGAGTTTTCTAGGTTTCAGGTCAAAGTTCCCCGGCTAATACATTAAAACATATTTTTAGCATGGGTGGAGATTCGACCCCGAACCTCAACCTCTCTACACACGCGCCTATGCATATCTCGCAGATGGCAACCTTGATAGTATTCAGTGGTTGATTTAAAGGGGCATTCCTGAGTTTGCTGCAATTTTTAAGATGTCATCGACTAATAAAATGTTTCTACGATTAAACTTACATATTAAATATATTTTCTTGTTTCGAATTTTAGTGGCTGTATATTAAACGTGTTTCTGATCGTTCTAATATTTGTACTAGGATAATTTTCATTTTATTTCCTAAAAAATATTTTTTCATACGTACGAAATTATTTCCAGACAAAATCCAGTTTGGGCTTATTACAAATATTAAGACGACCAGAAACGCACTGAATATACAAACACTGATATTCTAAACAAGAAAATATATTTAATATGTAAGTTTAATCATAGAAAATATTTTATTAGTCGGAAACATCTTACAATGCAGCAAACTCAGGAATGTCCCTTTAAAGTTAGGAACCCTTCGAACTTTGACCCGGTGATATGTTATTAAATATGGTATACTGCTGCCTAACGAAATCCTTCCCATAAACCGTCTGAATATTTAAAAAAAGAAGAGAGAAAACAGAACGTGTGTCAGGTTTAATGCCACGTAAATCCACGCACTGTCAGTCATAAGCTCACATTGAGTCACACCCGCTCCCAAACGGCGCGCGTGTCCGTAGCTAGCAAACCACTCTTAAATAGACTGGCGTACCGGTATCCGTTCGTGAGCGTGTTAAAATAATATTATACACATTCCTATTCGAGTCACGTTGCGGCACACTGCAATATACTGCTTGTGACAATGTTATTTTCATATATTTGCAGTTTGTTCATTCAGTTAAAGTTATAGTTGTGGTTAATTTCAATTAAGTTCCGGAATGTCCGTCTATGACACAGGTTGGTGGTTAATAGATAATGAATGTAAGCTCCGTGTAGTGGCCTTGTACCTTTTCATTGCGATGTAGGGAATTCCGGAATGTTATAACACAGGTTTGAAACGGAAGACACTGAACATGTAATATTGAAACACAATGTCTAAGAACAAATTATTTCACAGAAAGGAAGAATTATAAATAAGGCTCGCATAATAAAAAAAATTATTCCTAAAATATATAATATTGACGATACCGAAAAACACTCTGGTAATAATTTCTTTATGTAATGTATCTATCTAAAGAAACTATAAAAATGATATTCGGTGAAAAATCATATTTTCACTGTATTTTAGTTACTGTGAAATTAAAGTTCATAATTTAATTATCTACCTTGTATATTATTACGTTCTAATTATTGAGGTCAGTGTTGCTTCGTCATTGTTTAGTTTGATGATTACTAATGCAGCTGATCGTATGTGAAAAATAAGAAACACCTAGACGTATGGGCTCCCAATTTTGTAGGGGGTAAGGCTGGGTTTTGCCCGAATTAAACGAAAATGCCCGTATCTGAAAAAAAGAATCATTTAATCATATTAAGCATTACTACCAAACAGCTATATAGGGTTGCAAAAGAATCACTACGCATTTTCACAACTAATTTTGAGGGTCGAATGATGGAAACACATGGTAAAAAAGATCTCGGGTTAGCACATTTCCCCCGAATATCTATCATTTTGTCCGAATTTGAGGTTTTGCTCCAGCACTGGGATGGGGTGGGGACAGTTGCCCCTGCCCCCTGTTTCGTACGCTTATGGAGAAAAAAAAATGCCATTTAAACAATTGTACATATAAAAAAAAATGGACATGAAGTGCAATTATGGTAAAATATGTAAAACTGATTGAGTACGAAGCTGGATAATGATGACACACTGTCGTGTCGTTGAGTGTAAGTTCACGTTTAACATCTGTTTGAATTATGTTTTGTTTTTGTGGTGTTTTCGGATGATTGCTTTGTCAGGTATGTTTGCACAGCAGTATGATATAAATACATATTAATTTACTAACTAAATACAGATACTTTTCATTCATATTTCATTTAATAAGTCGACGGTCAAGTAAACGTTCAGCAAAAGTTTGAACGGAACAAATATATCATGGCGTTACGTTTTTTCAACAGGATAAGCGAAATATTGTCAAAAATTATGAAAGATGTAGATGACTCGTTGACATAAACATCGTATTCAAGAAAACAAACACGAAATCTCTCTTAAGGGCTCAGTGGGTAGGTGTAAGGCCACTACACTCTCTTCTTTCTCACTAACCAATTAACAAAGCACCCACTGTCCTGGACAGACAGCCCAAATAGCTGAGCTTTGTGCCCAGGACAGCGTTCGTGAATTTTCATTGGATATAAGCACGAAAATAAGTTGAAATGAATTCAAGTCTAAGCTCATTTTCATTCAAAAGGACACCGCGTCACATATTGTTACGTCATTTGAATGTCGGGTAATGGCTGACTTGAATTAAAGTTGCGCATTCAGTTTACAAAACACTTCGTATTAAGCTAGAGATTATGTGTTAAAAAGATTATTACCCTCGTGTGTTTAGGTATTGTCAATATCATATATTAGCAATAAATATAATGTATTATTTTCTCCAGAGGCTCGCATAATACAATTTTATTCCTAATATATGATATTGACAATACCGAAACACACTCTGTTAATACCCCCTCTCTCTCTCTCTCTCTCTCTCTCTCTCTCTCTCTCTCTCTCTCTCTCTCTCTCTCTCTCTCTCTCTCTCTCTCTCTCTCTCTCTCTCTCTCTCTCTCTCTCTCTCTCTATGTCTGTAACAATAGCAATAGTAACAATATATTTAGTATTATAACATTTATTATTTGCATAAGAACTATTTCGTTTTGGTGTATAGATATTCAAAGCGACAAGGCAATGATGCGCGTGGAAACATACTGCTTTGAGTGTATGTGTGTGTATATCTATCTAGCTAGCTAGCTAGCTAGCTAGCTACACACCCACCCATCCACATATATACATCCACCCATCCACATATATACATACATATATACATACATACATACATACATATATACATACATATATACATACATACATATATATATACACATATACACACACATATATATATATATATATATATATATATATATATATATATATATATATATATATATATATATATATACATATACATATACAGATACAGATACAGATACAGATACATATACATATACATATACATATACATATATATATATATATATATATATATTGCGTGTAGTACCCGGGACATCGATACTAGTTCAAATCCAATTGTAGGGGGCACAGCTTATGGCAGGGCGTCCGGTCAAACCCAACCAACAGCAGATGCAAACTAACACGGTGAAAAAGCTGTTTCATATATGCATGTAATTATATCTACTGCAAATTGTTTTGACAGTGATTCATGAGTGCATGTCATCAACTATATTTATTCAAATGAGCTCCGTCGTGTGCTAGTTTTGATTTAACAAAGTGTGGCAGTCTTCTTTTAGTTGTCCAGTAAATGATCTCCTCTGTAGTGGCTGGCCTCCCATAGACAAGGTACTAGATAACAATTCACTTAATCAACCACTATTTTGCAAAACGGCCATTCGAGTCTTGCACTGTGCAGAGATAGGATTTCAATCATGAATAACTGTTTTGTGGTTAAAATGTTTGAAACTTTCAATTATTGACTACATAATATTGAGAAACTCTCCATTGAATACCTTCCGCTGGTTACTATAGGTGTTTGAAAGTTAAAGTTTGTGTTGTTTAACGACACCACTAGAGCACGTTTATTTATTAATCATCGGCTATTGGATGTCAAACATTTACCTTGGCTGTTCCGCCAGTTGTCTTCATATCTATATCAAAGGTAAGATTTAACCTATGCAATTTGATGGTAATGTGTCAAGAAACCTTTTTATTTACACTGAAATTTGGTCCCAAAAGTATTTTTGAGTTGGTATGTTTTTGAAACTTAATAATATGTTTTTAAATTAACTTTAACTTAATTCATTGTAGAGCTCTATGCCAATTCATTGGTTACCTTTTGACACAAACGGATTATACAATCGTGTAGTACATGCATTTGCATTGCTGTATATACCTCTAGAGCACAATGATTTATTAATAATCGGCTATTGAATGTCGTAATTTTGACATATAGTCTTAGAGAGAAAACCCACTAATTTGTCCATTAGTAGCAAGGGATTTTTTATATGCACCATCCCACAGACAGGACAGCACATGCCAAGGCATTTTAAATACTAATCGTGGTGCACTGGCTAGAACGAGAAATAGTTCAGTATGCCCACCGACGGGGATCGACCCTAAACCGACCGCGCTTCAAGCGAACGCATTACCACAGGGCTAGGTCCCGCTCTTAGGTGAAATGCTGTTTTGTCTACCATGCGTTATTAAAACCGCGTATTGTTTGAAAAGTAAAATTTTGTTTTCTTTCTTTATAAAACTCCATTATCGACTATACATTTAAAAAAAATTTATTGTTTGCTATTGTAATGTATTTCTTTTTTTTGGTGTAGGGTTTGGAAATCATCGAACGGGTTGTTACATTTCGAGTTTCATCATTTAAAAGTCTTTAATATTATTGAACTGTATTAAAGCTGTACACCGTGTGAGATGTAAATAAATACTTTATCTCTCTGTTTTTATTATATTTATAATTATATATATTAATAAATCTCAAGACATTAGATAGTTTTGATACGTTACGCAGGAGAACAAATATTTTATGAAAAAGCATAAATGACCAGTTAAATATGGAGAAAAAACTGATCATTATAATAGTTTATGATCTCTTTTGAAAGCGTCTGTCTCCCAAGAATTAAATACTTGTCGAGAAGTAACTAAGTAGTGAACCAAAAACCGTGATATGTGCTGTCATGCCTATCGAAAAATCCATATAAATCTGAACGAGGAAACCGCTATCCCTGATCAAGATCGCATCTCTGCACAATGCAGTCGAATGGAATTTTTTTTGCAAAACAACCGGAAATTCCACGAATTTCTATCTAGTGTATCATCTATAGGAGGACAGCCACTTCTGTACTAGACAATACAACCTTTTGACTACTATACAGATGACCGGCATTCCTAGACTAGTTTACTAGGTCAGAGCTCATTGGAATAGATACAGCTACGAGGACATACACTCGTGAATCACTGTCAAAACCGTGATAATATCAGGCGAAATGTGGCACTCGCCATGAGTACTGACTGCCATCACAGCTGTCAACACAGTCACTTCATCTAAAACGTTGAAACAAATGTGCAAGAGTTTCAATAGAGGAAGAGCAGGCAAAAGCACCGGCACAAGACAGAACTTGGTGGATATTAAAGGGACACAGCCTAGTTTTTAAACACTAAGGCACATTTTTTACTATTAGAGTCGTTTATGATAACTGAAATCATATTTTACTTAGATTGTATTGGTTAGACTATCCATCTCCGTACATTCGAAATGTTTTTGGTCATCCTAGTGTTGTTAATATCACAAAATGCATTTGTCATATTTTTGAACACGCACGCGCGTCTGAGAGGTAACAGTTATGGAGTCGAGGTTTAGTCTTTTTTTATAGGTTATTTCACCATTTCAAAGTCACAGACTCATGTTTTACTCAATTGTAACTTTATCCAAATGTGTTACATGTTGTAGATTAACTAAACTTAGTGTTAATTTTCATGGGCTGAAACAAAGGTCTGTCCCATGAAGTCAACTAAGACAATATACACTCACAAATCACTGTAATTGCAAGTGTTTGTGGAAGAAAAGCATTTTCTACCCCACCAGTAACACTTGTCATGAGCACAGCCAGTAGTTGTAAACGCTGTTGTTTTTATATAAACAATAAATACAGATAATTTTCATAGAAAAGATAAAATAGCATATACAAGGTCGCAATAAAGTATACCATCAGAGATAAATGTTTGTCAATCGTAAGTCATATTGAAAAATAGCCTCAAAATGCCCACCCTGAAACTTTTTGAAATCCCCATGATGGAACGAATTCTTTACCAGAATAGTATGAAATTATTATAAAATCGTAATGACTATGCCCAAAGATATTAGGTCAGGTCATGCAATTTGATAATAATTTGTAAAGATTGTTTTTCCATTTACACTAAACTTTGGTAAAAAAAAGGCTATATAAGTTGGTATGTCTTTGAAGCTTAATAATATGTTTTTAAATGAATTTCAACTTTATTCATTATAGAACTACATGCCAATTCATTGGCTCCCTCTTGACGCAAACGTATTATACATGTAGTACATATATTTTGATTGCAACATTTTCAATGCCAAATTATAAGCTACAAACAACAAAAAGCTGGTAAAATTGAACTGATGTTTTAATACATGAGACGGATGTTGAACATGTTTTGTGTAACGAGTTCTATGCTACGTGTCCGGTACAACACCAGTAACCCGTGTCCCACACGGACCAGCTAACGGACGAATGGACGGACGGACATCAATCAGTTGAACATTTCAAACAGAGGCATCATCATTCGGCACTTTATCTGCTGGCCAAATCTACAACAAAATAATAAATAAATAAATAAAATATAGAAGACAATAGTAACTCAAAACAATACACAGAAGAAAAGAAAAGAAAAAGTGAAGACAATAAGACTAAAAATTTTAAAATTATGAGTTAGAGAACGAGAGAGAAAGAAAGAGAAAGAGAAAGTTAAAGTATATTTTGTTTAACAACATCACTAGAGCACACTGATTTAATAATCATAGGCTATTGGATGTCAAACATTTGGTAATTTTGACATATAGTCTTAGAGAGGAAACACGCTACTTCTTTTCATTAGTAGCAAGGGATCTTTTATATGCATCATCCCACAGACAGGATAGCGAATACCAGTCGTGGTGCACTGGATGGAGCGAGAAATAGCCCAATGGGCCCACCGACAGGAATCGATCCCAAACCGACCGCGCATCAAGCAAGCGCATTATCACTAGTTTAACAAAAAACACGAAAACAAAACAAATAAAACATTTATAACATTAATTAATCTTATTTTAGATTTTTGTGCAGACATAAATAATGCAGATGATTCAAGACTAGCCTACTTGTTACAGTGTCTGTACTTGACTCAAAATCAAAATACAGAGTGTATTGACATTGGCATCTGTTGTTCTCCCAAATTGCGTTTGGTTATATCAATGGGTATGATGTAACTGTTTACGTGTTTTTATTTCTTGCAAGGTGCATCAAGCTGGATCATTGTTTGCAAGTAGCTGTTAATGTGTCTGTATTTCAAGCAAATTGCATCAAACGTTTGTTTTGTTTAACGCCACTAGAGCACATTGGCCATTGGATGTCAAATATTTGGTAATTCTGACACGTAGTGATCAAGAAACCCGCTACATTTTTCCATTAGCAGCAAGAGATCTTTTATATGCACTTTCCCCACAAGCAGAATAGCACATACCACGGCCTTTGACCAGTTGTGGTGCACTGGTTGGAAGGAGAAAAAACCTCAGATCAGTTGAATGGATTCACCTTAGTGGTTCGATCCTGCGACGCAAGCACCTCAGACGAGCACTCAACCGACTGACCTAAATCCCACCCCGCAAATTGCCTTAAGTTGTATCCTTGTGTATGCTTGAACTTAATGTGTCAGTATTTCATGTACAATGCATCGAGATGGGCCTTTATGTTAATGTGTCTGTGTTTCACGCAACTTGCGTCGAGACGGATCACAGTGCATGACGTAATTGTTAACGTGTCCGTATTTCACGCACACTGCGTCAAGTGGGTCACTGTGTATGGAGTAACTGCTGATATGTCTGTATTTCACGCAAATGATGTCGTCTTGGGTCACTGTGTATGAAGTAAATTTATATTAATCGAAAAACACGATGTGCATCAACTTACATTCCACCCATCATGCCGCCCATGCCGCCCATACCGCCCATGCCGCTCATACCGCCCATGCCGCCCATGCCGCCCATGCCTCTCATCATGCCACCCATGCCTCCCATGCCGCCCATGCCACCCATGCCGCCCATACCGGGCATTCCGACCAATGGAGGGGGCATCCCTGAAGTCGGAGACGCTCCTGAAACAATAAATTGAAACAAAAATAGAAAATCATTATAATATACATAATGGCTGAGACATTTACAACCTGTGCTGGAGATTCGTTAAACATTAATCAATTAATTCGTTAATTCGTTAATTCATTCATTCATTCCCCCGTCGGTGGGCTCATTGGTCTATATCGCGTTCCAGCCAGTGCACCATGACTAGTATATGAAAGGCCGTGGTATGTGCTATCCTGCTATAGGATGGTGTATATAAAATATCCCTTAATGAAAAAAAATGTTGTGGGTTTCCCCTCTAAAACTACAGGTCAAAATTACGAAATGTTTGAAATCCAAAAGCTGATGATTAATAAGTCAATGTGCTCTAGTGGTGTCGTTAAACAAAACAAACCTATTATAATTAATTCATTCATTTACAAATCCTTCAAGCTATCCCATAAAACCCCCGTTTACACCAATATACATTTCTGCTGAAGATTTACTTATTTTATATTTAGCAAAATAATAAGTGCATAAAAGACACATTATATGATTAGATTCATGCGTGTGTCATTGTCATCAAATGTCAAGTCATTATTAAACACTTTGATTATTTCGTTAGTTGTGCGTGTGTGCCCTATACAACATCCATAGAATTTTCAAAAATATTGGATCGAAGTCTTTGAAAAGACTAGGCCATTTCTTGAAACGAGTTTAAAGCACACATAAATGTAATGCATTTGATGCGCCACATATTTTCTTGATTAATTAATGAAATTGGCTAAAATACACCAAAAAGCTACATGAAAGTTAAAGATGTTTTGCATACACCATTCCTCAGACAGGGTAGCACATACCGCGGCCTTTAATATATACCAGCCATGGTGCACTTGATGGAACGTGAAATAGCCCAATAGGCCCACCGACGGGGATAGATCTCAAATCGACCGCACATCAAGCAAGCGCTTTACCACTGGGCTACGTCCAGGATCTGTTGAATCGAAGTGTAAAATACTAGACTATTTCTTAAAACGAGTTTAACGCACACACAAATGTAATTGTGTTGTGTATTTGATACGCCAGCGATTTTTTTTCATTAATTAAAAAGATTGGCTAAATACACCAAAAACCTACATCAAAGCGAACGCCCCTGCGCGTGCTGTAACCTCACCGTGGTGCAGGGGTGTAACATTCTCTTTGAGAATGGCCAATACAGCACAAATTGAAGTTTAGAGTAAAATTCGGTGTCCGTAAAATTCTGTGATATTTGTATTTTTGCACAGTTCTTTACACTGTTTTTGTTTAAACCTTGAATTTTTATGTTGATGTTGATCATCACTTTATTTATTTGCATTACCATAGTTTGACACCCAATAGCCGATGTATTTTTTGTGCTGGGGTGTCGTTAAACATTCATTCATTCATTCATTCACTTTATTTATTTGCATTACCATAGTTTGACACCCAATAGCCGATGTATTTTTCGTGCTGGGGTGTCGTTAAACATTAATTCATTCATTCATTCAAAGCGAACGTTTAGTCCGCATATTAGAACATCCACCTTGGCGTTTATCGAAGGCCTTGGTTTATATCTTCGTACATTATTAAATCGCAATTATTATATGTCAAATAGCGTATTATTGGAATAATATTGTAGTAAATGCTACACAGCGACTAGATAATAATGTATATAATATAGTAAATGCTACATTTCATTTAGAAAATAGTGTCTAGAATACTAGAGTTGCTACATTTCGTTTAGAGAATCATTTCTACGATACAGTAATCGCTAAACATCGTCTAGATAATGGTTTGTAAAACAGTAATTGATACAGTTTGTCTAAATAATGTCTTTGTCTCTGTGTTAAATGTTTGTGGTAGGTTTAAAAAACAAAACAAACAAACAACCTCTGTCTAGATAATGTTTGGAATATAGTAATTGCAACACTTTGTCTAGATAATGATTTCTGGAATATAGTTGTTGCAACACTTTGTCGAGATAATGATGTCTGAAATACAATTATTGTTACACCCTGTCTAGATAATGATGTCTGGAATATAGTAGTTGCAACACTTTGTCTAGATAATGATGTCTGAAATACAATAATTGTTACACCCTGTCTAGATAATGATGTCTGGAATATAGTAGTTGCAACACTTTGTCTAGATAATGATGTCTGAAATACAATAATTGTTACACCCTGTCTAGATAATGATTTCTGGAATATAGTAGTTGCAACACTTTGTCGAGATAATGATGTCTGGAATATAATAATTACAACACTTTGTCTAGATAATGATTTCTGGAATATAGTTGTTGCAACACTTTGTCGAGATAATGATGTCTGAAATACAATTATTGTTACACCCTGTCTAGATAATGATGTCTGGAATATAGTAGTTGCAACACTTTGTCGAGATAATGATGTCCAGAATACAATAATTGTTACACTATAATGATTTCTACAATATAGTAATTGCTATAATTCGTTTAGAATACAATATATCGAGAATACAATAATTGCAACATTTCGTCAAGATAATAATGGATTGGCACGTTTGTAATTGTTTCCATTGCAAAACATATTTAGGTTGCTTTAATTTCTATAGCACACAGAATTAGGCCACACAGTAAAATTTTGAATATAATACATGTAGTAATATGTGAAACGTATAATATACGGTTAATGAAAGACTATTTAGAAACAAATTATGTTCGCTACTTAGCCAGAAAAAAAGGTTTGTTTTATTTAATGACGCCACCAGAGCACATTGATTTTTTTTTATCTTATCATCGGTTATTGGACGTCAAACAATTGGTCATTCTGACACTGATTTTTTTTAGAGGAAACCCGCTGTCACCACATAGGCTACTATTTTACGACAGGCAACAAGGGATCTTTTATTTGCGCTTCCCACAGGCAGAATAGCACAAACCATGGCCTTTGTTGAACCAGTTATGGATCACTGGTCGGTGCAAGTGGTTTACACCTACCCATTGAGCCTTGCGGAGCACACACTCAGGATTTGGAGTCGGTATCTGGATTAAAAATCCCATGCCTCGACTGGGATCCTAACCCAGTACCTACCAGCCTGTAGACCAATGGCCTAACCACGACGCCACCGAGGCCGGTCGCTACTTAGCCAGAGATAGAACTATAGATAGACGTGACTGGACCATATATGGACAGAGGCACGTTATTAAACTTGCTTAACGCAACTTAGAAACAAATGGAGGTAATTATTCCGTTTCTACATCTTTTCCCCAAAACAAGAGTTATTAACAATGCTGGGTGTGTCGAGTGTAGTACTCAGGTTTAACAATTACTGACATGCCTTTGACATGGAACATTAAAACTACTCCCTTACCTTGTGCCGAAACAACAGACACCAGAGCCGTGAGGACGATGCAAACAATAACAACAGTGTTCATGTCGAAATGGTGGAGATGACTTAAGAGTGATATCCCACCTGACAACTCCTTCCCTTTTTATACACAATCTTTGTCACACTCCCAAACCCAACACAAACACTGGGGTGTCTGTTTTATCGGTCATTGCAGGTTTGGCTCTAAATAATTTCAGGTTCTGGGCCTTTCTGACATAAATGCGACCGTTGACCGCGTTACCAAAGTCTATTAATTTGGTTCTTGTTTGGCTGTAGGCTACAAAATACTTTTGATCGGAGAGTGACCACCAGCGATCGAGTTACTAAATACACTTGTCAATGTGTACAAGTTCAAACAACGACATTTGTAAACCTGTATTCAATTAAAGAGACTCTCCCGAGTTTGTTGCCTTTGTTAAGTAAGGTGTATCGAACAAACACAGCCCAAACCTCTTTCTAATTCATAATACATGTATATATATCTAAATGAAACACCACCACCAACAGTTTAATAACATGTTTAAGCATTTTTGCCTTTTTTAAAACTAACAATAACAATGTATGTATGTATTGATGTATGAATATCTATATATTGTATGTATGTCGAGGTTGACTATTACATACATAGATATTAACGCACTGGCGCAGGGAATAATTAAATCCTTTCTGGCCTCACAAATTGTCCCATGCCGTTGCTGGGACTCGAACCTGTGGCACCGATTCGCCCGCAAATTGCAAGACTAACCACGATACGCTCTGAGCTATCGAAGCTTCCATAAAAAGGAAGCTCTTTAACTCAACCATATGCATGGGGCCTACAATCTACGCGGTCCATCCCGCTTACGTGCATGAAACAGTGGGCAGACCTGGCACTGGCTAGTATGTATTGATGTATGAATATCTATATATTGTATGTATGTCGAGGTTGACTATTACATACATAGATATTAACGCACTGGCGCAGGGAATAATTAAATCCTTTCTGGCCTCACAAATTGTCCCATGCCGTTGCTGGGACTCGAACCAGTTGCACCGATTCGCCCGCAGATTGCAAGACTAACCACGATACGCTCTGAGCTATCGAAGCTTCCATAAAAAGGAAGCTCTTTAACTCAACCATATGCATGGGGCCTACAATCTACGCGGTCGATCCCGCTTACGTGCATGAAACAGTGGGCAGACCTGGCACTGGCTAGTATGTATTGATGTATGAATATCTATATATTGTATGTATGTCGAGGTTGACTATTACATACATAGATATTAACGCACTGGCACAGGGAATAATTAAATCCTTTCTGGCCTCACAAATTGTCCCATGCCGTTGCTGGGACTCGAACCTGTGGCACCGATTCGCCCGCAAATTGCAAGACTAACCACGATACGCTCTGAGCTATCGAAGCTTCCATAAATAGGAAGCTCTTTAACTCAACCATATGCATGGGGCCTACAATCTACGCGGTCGATCCCGCTTACGTGCATGAAACAGTGGGCAGACCTGGCACTGGCTAGTATGTATTGATGTATGAATATCTATATATTGTATGTATGTCGAGGTTGACTATTACATACATAGATATTAACGCACTGGCGCAGGGAATAATTAAATCCTTTCTGGCCTCACAAATTGTCCCATGCCGTTGCTGGGACTCGAACCTGTGGCACCGATTCGCCCGCAAATTGCAAGACTAACCACGATACGCTCTGAGCTATCGAAGCTTCCATAAAAAGGAAGCTCTTTAACTCAACCATATGCATGGGGCCTACAATCTACGCGGTCGATCCCGCTTACGTGCATGAAACAGTGGGCAGACCTGGCACTGGCTAGTATGTATTGATGTATGAATATCTATATATTGTATGTATGTCGAGGTTGACTATTACATACATAGATATTAACGCACTGGCGCAGGGAATAATTAAATCCTTTCTGGCCTCACAAATTGTCCCATGTCGTTGCTGGGACTCGAACCTGTGGCACCGATTCGCCCGCAAATTGCAAGACTAACCACGATACGCTCTGAGCTATCGAAGCTTCCATAAAAAGGAAGCTCTTTAACTCAACCATATGCATGGGGCCTACAATCTACGCGGTCGATCTCGCTTACGTGCATGAAACAGCGGGCAGACCTGGCACTGGCTAGTATGTATTGATGTATGAATATCTATATATTGTATGTATGTCGAGGTTGACTATTACATACATAGATATTAACGCACTGGCGCAGGGAATAATTAAATCCTTTCTGGCCTCACAAATTGTCCCATGCCGTTGCTGGGACTCGAACCTGTTGCACCGATTCGCCCGCAAATTGCAAGACTAACCACGATACGCTCTGAGCTATCGAAGCTTCCATAAAAAGGAAGCTCTTTAACTCAACCATATGCATGGGGCCTACAATCTACGCGGTCGATCCCGCTTACGTGCATGAAACAGTGGGCAGACCTGGCACTGGCTAGTATGTATTGATGTATGAATATCTATATATTGTATGTATGTCGAGGTTGACTATTACATACATAGATATTAACGCACTGGCGCAGGGAATAATTAAATCCTTTCTGGCCTCACAAATTGTCCCATGCCGTTGCTGGGACTCGAACCTGTGGCACCGATTCGCCCGCAAATTGCAAGACTAACCACGATACGCTCTGAGCTATCGAAGCTTCCATAAAAAGGAAGCTCTTTAACTCAACCATATGCATGGGGCCTACAATCTACGCGGTCGATCCCGCTTACGTGCATGAAACAGTGGGCAGACCTGGCACTGGCTAGTATGTATTGATGTATGAATATCTATATATTGTATGTATGTCGAGGTTGACTATTACATACATAGATATTAACGCACTGGCGCAGGGAATAATTAAATCCTTTCTGGCCTCACAAATTGTCCCATGCCGTTGCTGGGACTCGAACCTGTGGCACCGATTCGCCCGCAAATTGCAAGACTAACCACGATACGCTCTGAGCTATCGAAGCTTCCATAAAAAGGAAGCTCTTTAACTCAACCATATGCATGGGGCCTACAATCTACGCGGTCGATCCCGCTTACGTGCATGAAACAGTGGGCAGACCTGGCACTGGCTAGTATGTATTGATGTATGAATATCTATATATTGTATGTATGTCGAGGTTGACTATTACATACATAGATATTAACGCACTGGCGCAGGGAATAATTAAATCCTTTCTGGCCTCACAAATTGTCCCATGCCGTTGCTGGGACTCGAACCTGTGGCACCGATTCGCCCGCAAATTGCAAGACTAACCACGATACGCTCTGAGCTATCGAAGCTTCCATAAAAAGGAAGCTCTTTAACTCAACCATATGCATGGGGCCTACAATCTACGCGGTCGATCCCGCTTACGTGCATGAAACAGTGGGCAGACCTGGCACTGGCTAGTATGTATTGATGTATGAATATCTATATATTGTATGTATGTCGAGGTTGACTATTACATACATAGATATTAACGCACTGGCGCAGGGAATAATTAAATCCTTTCTGGCCTCACAAATTGTCCCATGCCGTTGCTGGGACTCGAACCTGTGGCACCGATTCGCCCGCAAATTGCAAGACTAACCACGATACGCTCTGAGCTATCGAAGCTTCCATAAAAAGGAAGCTCTTTAACTCAACCATATGCATGGGGCCTACAATCTACGCGGTCGATCCCGCTTACGTGCATGAAACAGCGGGCAGACCTGGCACTGGCTAGTATGTATTGATGTATGAATATCTATATATTGTATGTATGTCGAGGTTGACTATTACATACATAGATATTAACGCACTGGCGCAGGGAATAATTAAATCCTTTCTGGCCTCACAAATTGTCCCATGCCGTTGCTGGGACTCGAACCTGTGGCACCGATTCGCCCGCAAATTGCAAGACTAACCACGATACGCTCTGAGCTATCGAAGCTTCCATAAAAAGGAAGCTCTTTAACTCAACCATATGCATGGGGCCTACAATCTACGCGGTCGATCTCGCTTACGTGCATGAAACAGCGGGCAGACCTGGCACTGGCTAGTATGTATTGATGTATGAATATCTATATATTGTATGTATGTCGAGGTTGACTATTACATACATAGATATTAACGCACTGGCGCAGGGAATAATTAAATCCTTTCTGGCCTCACAAATTGTCCCATGCCATTGCTGGGACTCGAACCTGTGGCACCGATTCGCCCGCAAATTGCAAGACTAACCACGATACGCTCTGAGCTATCGAATCTTCCATAAAAAGGAAGCTCTTTAACTCAACCATATGCATGGGGCCTACAATCTACGCGGTCGATCCCGCTTACGTGCATGAAACAGTGGGCAGACCTGGCACTGGCTAGTATGTATTGATGTATGAATATCTATATATTGTATGTATGTCGAGGTTGACTATTACATACATAGATATTAACGCACTGGCGCAGGGAATAATTAAATTCTTTCTGGCCTCACAACTTGTCCCATGCCGTTGCTGGGACTCGAACCTGTGGCACCGATTCGCCCGCAAATTGCAAGACTAACCACGATACGCTCTGAGCTATCGAAGCTTCCATAAAGAGGAAGCTCTTTAACTCAACCATATGCATGGGGCCTACAATCTACGCGGTCGATCCCGCTTACGTGCATGAAACAGTGGGCAGACCTGGCACTGGCTAGTATGTATTGATGTATGAATATCTATATATTGTATGTATGTCGAGGTTGACTATTACATACATAGATATTAACGCACTGGCGCAGGGAATAATTAAATCCTTTCTGGCCTCACAAATTGTCCCATGCCGTTGCTGGGACTCGAACCTGTGGCACCGATTCGCCCGCAAATTGCAAGACTAACCACGATACGCTCTGAGCTATCGAAGCTTCCATAAAAAGGAAGCTCTTTAACTCAACCATATGCATGGGGCCTACAATCTACGCGGTCGATCCCGCTTACGTGCATGAAACAGTGGGCAGACCTGGCACTGGCTAGTATGTATTGATGTATGAATATCTATATATTGTATGTATGTCGAGGTTGACTATTACATACATAGATATTAACGCACTGGCGCAGGGAATAATTAAATCCTTTCTGGCCTCACAAATTGTTCCATGCCGTTGCTGGGACTCGAACCTGTGGCACCGATTCGCCCGCAAATTGCAAGACTAACCACGATACGCTCTGAGCTATCGAAGCTTCCATAAAAAGGAAGCTCTTTAACTCAACCATATGCATGGGGCCTACAATCTACGCGGTCGATCCCGCTTACGTGCATGAAACAGTGGGCAGACCTGGCACTGGCTAGTATGTATTGATGTATGAATATCTATATATTGTATGTATGTCGAGGTTGACTATTACATACATAGATATTAACGCACTGGCGCAGGGAATAATTAAATCCTTTCTGGCCTCACAAATTGTCCCATGCCGTTGCTGGGACTCGAACCTGTGGCACCGATTCGCCCGCAAATTGCAAGACTAACCACGATACGCTCTGAGCTATCGAAGCTTCCATAAAAAGGAAGCTCTTTAACTCAACCATATGCATGGGGCCTACAATCTACGCGGTCGATCCCGCTTACGTGCATGAAACAGTGGGCAGACCTGGCACTGGCTAGTATGTATTGATGTATGAATATCTATATATTGTATGTATGTCGAGGTTGACTATTACATACATAGATATTAACGCACTGGCGCAGGGAATAATTAAATCCTTTCTGGCCTCACAAATTGTCCCATGTCGTTGCTGGGACTCGAACCTGTGGCACCGATTCGCCCGCAAATTGCAAGACTAACCACGATACGCTCTGAGCTATCGAAGCTTCCATAAAAAGGAAGCTCTTTAACTCAACCATATGCATGGGGCCTACAATCTACGCGGTCGATCCCGCTTACGTGCATGAAACAGTGGGCAGATCTGGCACTGGCTAGTATGTATTGATGTATGAATATCTATATATTGTATGTATGTCGAGGTTGACTATTACATACATAGATATTAACGCACTGGCGCAGGGAATAATTAAATCCTTTCTGGCCTCACAAATTGTCCCATGCCGTTGCTGGGACTCGAACCCGTGGCACCGATTCGCCCGCAAATTGCAAGACTAACCACGATACGCTCTGAGCTATCGAAGCTACCCGAGACAAGTACTCTTCTTGTGAGCTATATCCCAACTCCAGTAGAGGCTGACAGGTCTACAGATGGCAATGAATCTAATACCCGAGACAAGTACTCTTCTTGTGAGCTATATCCCAACTCCAGTAGAGGCTGACAGGTCTACAGATGGCAATGAATCTAATACCCGAGACAAGTACTCTTCTTGTGAGCTATATCCCAACTCCAGTAGAGGCTGACAGGTCTACAGATGGCAATGAATCTAATACCCGAGACAAGTACTCTTCTTGTGAGCTATATCCCAACTCCAGTAGAGGCTGACAGGTCTACAGATGGCAATGAATCTAATATCCGAGACAAGTACTCTTCTTGTGAGCTATATACCAACTCCAATAGAGGAAGAGCAGGCAAAAGCACCGGCACAAGACAGAACTTGGTGGATATTAAAGGGACATAGCCTAGTTTTTAAACACTAAGCCACATTTTTTACTATTAGAGCCGTTTATGATAACTGAAATCATATTTTACTTAGATTGTATTGGTTAGACTATCCATCTCCGTACATTCGAAATGTTTTTGGTCATCCTAGTGTTGTTAATATCACAAAATGCATTTGTCATATTTTTGAACACGCACGTGCGTCTGAAAGGTAACAGTTATGGAGTCGAGGTTTAGTCTTTTTTTTATAGGTTATTTCACCATTTCAAAGTCACAGACTCATGTTTTACTCAATTGTAACTTTATCCAAATGTGTCATGAGCACAGCCAGTAGTTGTAAACGCTGTTGTTTTTATATAAACAATAAATACAGATAATTTTCATAGAAAAGATAAAATAGCATATACAAGGTCGAAATAAAATATACCATCAGAGATAAATGTTTGTCAATCGTAAGTCATATTGAAAAATAGCCTCAAAATGCCCACCCTGAAACTTTTTGAAATCCCCATGATGGAACGAATTCTTTACCAGAATAGTATGAAATTATTATAAAATCGTAATGACTATGCCCAAAGATATTAGGTCAGGTCATGCAATTTGATAATAATTTGTAAAGATTTTTTTTCCATTTATACTAAACTTTGGTTAAAAAAAGGCTATATAAGTTGGTATGTCTTTGAAGCTTAATAATATGTTTTTAAATGAATTTCAACTTTATTCATTATAGAACTACATGCCAATTCATTGGCTCCCTCTTGACGCAAACGTATTATACATGTAGTACATATATTTTGATTGCAACATTTTCAATGCCAAATTATAAGCTACAAACAACAAAAAGCTGGTAAAATTGAACTGATGTTTTAATACATGAGACGGATGTTGAACATGTTTTGTGTAACGAGTTCTATGCTACGTGTCCGGTACAACACCAGTAACCCGTGTCCCACACGGACCAGCTGACGGACGAATGGACGGACGGACATCAATCAGTTGAACATTTCAAACAGAGGCATCATCATTCGGCACTTTATCTGCTGGCCAAATCTACAACAAAATAATAAATAAATAAATAAAATATAGAAGACAATAGTAACTCAAAACAATACACAGAAGAAAAGAAAAGAAAAAGTGAAGACAATAAGAGTAAAATTTTAAAAATAATGAGTTAGAGAACGAGAGAGAAAGAAAGAGAAAGAGAAAGTTAAAGTATATTTTGTTTAACAACATCACTAGAGCACACTGATTTAATAATCATAGGCTATTGGATGTCAAACATTGGGTAATTTTGACATATAGTCTTAGAGAGGAAACACGCTACTTCTTTTCATTAGTAGCAAGGGATCTTTTATATGCATCATCCCACAGACAGGATAGCGAATACCAGTCGTGGTGCACTGGATGGAGCGAGAAATAGCCCAATGGGCCCACCGACAGGGATCGATCCCAAACCGACCGCGCATCAAGCGAGCGCATTATCACTAGTTTAACAAAAAACACGAAAACAAAACAAATAAAACATTTATAACATTAATTAATCTTATTTTAGATTTTTGTGCAGACATAAATAATGCAGATGATTCAAGGCAAGCCTACTTGTTACAGTGTCTGTACTTGACTCAAAATCAAAATACAGAGTGTATTGACATTGGCATCTGTTGTTCTCCCAAATTGCGTTTGGTTATATCAATAGTTATGATGTAACTGTTTACGTGTTTTTATTTCTTGCAAGGTGCATCAAGCTGGATCATTGTTTGCAAGTAGCTGTTAATGTGTCTGTATTTCAAGCAAATTGCATCAAACGTTTGTTTTGTTTAACGCCACTAGAGCACATTGACCATTGGATGTCAAATATTTGGTAATTCTGACACGTAGTGATCAAGAAACCCGCTACATTTTTCCATTAGCAGCAAGAGATCTTTTATATGCACTTTCCCCACAAGCAGAATAGCACATACCACGGCCTTTGACCAGTTGTGGTGCACTGGTTGGAAGGAGAAAAAACCTCAGATCAGTTGAATGGATTCACCTTAGTGGTTCGATCCTGCGACGCAAGCACCTCAGACGAGCACTCAACCGACTGACCTAAATCCCACCCCGCAAATTGCCTTAAGTTGTATCCTTGTGTATCCTGTAACTTAATGTGTCAGTATTTCATGTACAATGCATCGAGATGGGCCTTTATGTTAATGTGTCTGTGTTTCACGCAACTTGCGTCGAGACGGATCACAGTGCATGACGTAATTGTTAACGTGTCCGTATTTCACGCACACTGCGTCAAGTGGGTCACTGTGTATGGAGTAACTGCTGATATGTCTGTATTTCACGCAAATGATGTCGTCTTGGGTCACTGTGTATGAAGTAAATTTATATTAATAGAAAAACACGATGTGCATCAACTTACATTCCACCCATCATGCCGCCCATGCCGCCTATACCGCCCATGCCGCTCATGCCGCCCATGCCGCCCATGCCGCCCATGCCTCTCATCATGCCACCCATGCCTCCCATGCCGCCCATGCCACCCATGCCGCCCATACCGGGCATTCCGACCAATGGAGGGGGCATCCCTGAAGTCGGAGACGCTCCTGAAACAATAAATTGAAACAAAATTAGAAAATCATTATAATATACATAATGGCTGAGACATTTACAACCTGTGCTGGAGATTCGTTAAACATTAATCAATTAATTCGTTAATTCGTTAATTCATTCATTCATTCCCCCGTCGGTGGGCTCATTGGTCTATATCGCGTTCCAGCCAGTGCACCATGACTAGTATATGAAAGGCCGTGGTATGTGCTATCCTGCTATAGGATGGTGCATATAAAATATCCCTTAATGAAAAAAAATGTTGTGGGTTTCCCCTCTAAAACTACAGGTCAAAATTACGAAATGTTTGAAATCCAAAAGCTGATGATTAATAAGTCAATGTGCTCTAGTGGTGTCGTTAAACAAAACAAACCTATTATAATTAATTCATTCATTTACAAATCCTTCAAGCTATCCCATAAAACCCCCGTTTACACCAATATACATTTCTGCTGAACATTTACTTATTTTATATTTAGCAAAATAATAAGTGCATAAAAGACACATTATATGATTAGATTCATGCGTGTGTCATTGTCATCAAATGTCAAGTCATTATTAAACACTTTGATTATTTCGTTAGTTGTGCGTGTGTGCCCTATACAACATCCATAGAATTTTCAAAAATATTGGATCGAAGTCTTTGAAAAAGACTAGGCCATTTCTTGAAACGAGTTTAAAGCACACATAAATGTAATGCATTTAATGCGCCACATATTTTCTTGATTAATTAATGAAATTGGCTAAAATACACCAAAAAGCTACATGAAAGTTAAATATGTTTTGCATACACCATTCCTCAGACAGGGTAGCACATACCGCGGCCTTTAATATATACCAGCCATGGTGCACTTGATGGAACGTGAAATAGCCCAATAGGCCCACCGACGGGGGTCGATCTCAAATCGACCGCACATCAAGCAAGCGCTTTACCACTGGGCTACGTCCAGGATCTGTTGAATCGAAGTGTAAAATACTAGACTATTTCTTGAAACGAGTTTAACGCACACACAAATGTAATTGTGTTGTGTATTTGATACGCCAGCGATTTTTTTTCATTAATTAAAGAGATTGGCTAAATATACCAAAAACCTACATCAAAGCGAACGCCCCTGCGCGTGCTTTAACCTCACCGTGGTGCAGGGGTGTAACATTCTCTTTGAGAATGGCCAATACAGCACAAATTGAAGTTTAGAGTAAAATTCGGTGTCTACATTTCTGTGATATTCATTTTTGCACAGTTCTTTACACTGTTAGTAATTGATTGTTTAAACCTTGAATCTTTATGTTAATTGATCATCACTTTATTTATTTGCAACACAATAGTTTGATACCCAATAGTCGATGTGTCTTTAATTGTCGTGCTGGGTAGTTGTGTCGTAATGATGTCTGAAATACAATTATTGATACACCCTGTCTAGATAATTATTTCTGGAATACAACATAGATTGATTTGGAATATAGTAGTTGCAACACTTTTCGAGATAATGATGTCTGGAATATAGTAAACACTTCTAGAATGATTTTGGAATATAGTTGTTGCAACACTTTGTCGAGATAATGATTCTGAAATACAATTATTTGTCTAGATTGATGTCTGGAATATAGTAGTTGCAACACTTTGTCTAGATAATGATGTCTGAAATACAATTTGTTACACCCTGTCTAGATAATGATGTCTGGAATATAGTAGTTGCAACACTTTGTTAGATAATGATGTCTGAAATACAATAATTGTTACATTCTAGATAATGATGTCTGGAATATAGTAGTTGCACACTTTGTCTAGATAATGATGTCTGGAATATAGTAATTGCAACACTTTCATTTAGATAATAGTTTCTAGAATACTAGAGTTGCTACACTTCGTTTAGAGAATCATGTCTGAAATACAGTTATTGTTACACATCGTCTAGATAATGATGTCTGGAATATAGTAATTGCAACACTTTGTCTAATGATGTCTGATACAATCTTGTTACACCCTGTCTGTGATAAATGTCTGGAATATAGTAGTTGCAACACTTTGTTGAGATAATGATGTCTGGAATGCAACACTTTGTCTAGATAATGATTTCTGGAATATAGTTGTTGCAACACTTTGTCGAGATAATGATGTCTGAAATACAATTATTGTTACACCCTGTCTAGATAATGATGTCTGGAATATAGTAGTTGCAACACTTTGTCTAGATAATGATGTCTGAAATACAATAATTGTTACACCCTGTCTAGATAATGATGTCTGGAATATAGTAGTTGCAACACTTTGTCGAGATAATGATGTCTGAAATACAATAATTGTTACACCCTGTCTAGATAATGATGTCTGGAATATAGTAGTTGCAACACTTTGTCTAGATAATGATGTCTGAAATACAATAATTGTTACACCCTGTCTAGATAATGATGTCTGGAATATAGTAGTTGCAACACTTTGTCGAGATAATGATGTCTGGAATATAATAATTGCAACACTTTGTCTAGATAATGATGTCTGGAATATAGTAGTTGCAACACTTTGTCGAGATAATGATGTCTGAAATACAATTATTGTTACACCCTGTCTAGATAATGATGTCTGGAATATAGTAGTTGCAACACTTTGTCGAGATAATGATGTCTGAAATACAATAATTGTTACACCCTGTCTAGATAATGATGTCTGGAATATAGTAGTTGCAACACTTTGTTGAGATAATGATGTCTGGAATATAGTAATTGCAACACTTTGTCTAGATAATGATTTCTGGAATATAGTTGTTGCAACACTTTGTCGAGATAATGATGTCTGAAATACAATTATTGTTACACCCTGTCTAGATAATGATGTCTGGAATATAGTAGTTGCAACACTTTGTCTAGATAATGATGTCTGAAATACAATAATTGTTACACCCTGTCTAGATAATGATGTCTGGAATATAGTAGTTGCAACACTTTGTCGAGATAATGATGTCTGAAATACAATAATTGTTACACCCTGTCTAGATAATGATGTCTGGAATATAGTAGTTGCAACACTTTGTCGAGATAATGATGTCTGGAATATAATAATTGCAACACTTTGTCTAGATAATGATTTCTGGAATATAGTTGTTGCAACACTTTGTCGAGATAATGATGTCTGAAATACAATTATTGTTACACCCTGTCTAGATAATGATGTCTGGAATATAGTAGTTGCAACACTTTGTCGAGATAATGATGTCTGAAATACAATAATTGTTACACCCTGTCTAGATAATGATGTCTGGAATATAGTAGTTGCAACACTTTGTCGAGATAATGATGTCTGAAATACAATTATTGTTACACCCTGTCTGGATAATGATGTCTGGAATATAGTAGTTGCAACACTTTGTCGAGATAATGATGTCTGGAATATAGTAATTGCAACACTTTGTCTAGATAATGATTTCTGGAATATAGTTGTTGCAACACTTTGTCGAGATAATGATGTCTGAAATACAATTATTGTTACACCCTGTCTAGATAATGATGTCTGGAATATAGTAGTTGCAAAACTTTGTCGAGATAATGATGTCTAGAATACAATAATTGTTACACTATAATGATTTCTACAATATAGTAATTGCTATAATTCGTTTAGAATACAATATATCGAGAATACAATAATTGCAACATTTCGTCAAGATAATAATGTATTGGCACGTTTGTAATTGTTTCCATTGCAAAACATATTTAGGTTGCTTTAATTTCTATAGCACACAGAATTAGGCCACACAGTAAAATTTTGAATATAATACATGTAGTAATATGTGAAACGTATAATAGACGGTTAATGAAAGACTATTTAGAAACAAATTATGTTCGCTACTTAGCCAGAAAAAAAGGTTTGTTTTATTTAATGACGCCACCAGAGCACATTGATTTTTTTTTATCTTATCATCGGTTATTAGACGTCAAACAATTGGTCATTCTGACATTGATTGTTTTTAGAGGAAACCCGCTGTCACCACATAGGCTACTATTTTACGACAGGCAACAAGGGATCTTTTATTTGCGCTTCCCACAGGCAGAATAGCACAAACCATGGCCTTTGTTGAACCAGTTATGGATCACTGGTCGGTGCAAGTGGTTTACACCTACCCATTGAGCCTTGCGGAGCACACACTCAGGATTTGGAGTCGGTATCTGGATTAAAAATCCCATGCTTCGACTGGGATCCTAACCCAGTACCTACCAGCCTGTAGACCAATGGCCTAACCACGACGCCACCGAGGCCGGTCGCTACTTAGCCAGAGATAGAACTATAGATAGACGTGACTGGACCATATATGGACAGAGGCACGTTATTAAACTTGCTTAACGCAACTTAGAAACAAATGGAGGTAATTATTCCGTTTCTACATCTTTTCCCCAAAACAAGAGTTATTAACAATGCTGGGTGTGTCGAGTGTAGTACTCAGGTTTAACAATTACTAACATGCCTTTGACATGGAACATTAAAACTACTCCCTTACCTTGTGCCGAAACAACAGACACCAGAGCCGTGAGGACGATGCAAACAATAACAACAGTGTTCATGTCGAAATGGTGGAGATGACTTAAGAGTGATATCCCACCTGACAACTCCTTCCCTTTTTATACACAATCTTTGTCACACTCCCAAACCCAACACAAACACTGGGGTGTCTGTTTTATCGGTCATTGCAGGTTTGGTTCTAAATAATTTCAGGTTCTGGGCCTTTCTGACATAAATGCGACCGTTGACCGCGTTACCAAAGTCTATTAATTTGGTTCTTGTTTGGCTGTAGGCTACAAAATACTTTTGATCGGAGAGTGACCACCAGCGATCGAGTTACTAAATACACTTGTCAATGTGTACAAGTTCAAACAACGACATTTGTAAACCTGTATTCAATTAAAGAGACTCTCCCGAGTTTGTTGCCTTTGTTAAATAAGGTGTATCGAACAAACACAGCCCAAACCTCTTTCTAATTCATAATACATGTGTATATATCTAATGTTAAATAAAACACCACCACCAACAGTTTAATAACATGTTTCAGCATTTTTGCCTTTTTTAAAACTAACAATAACAATGTATATATGTATGTATGTATGTATGTATGTATGTATGTATGTATGTGTGTATGTATGTATTGATGTATCAATATCTATATATTGTATGTATGTCGAGGTTGACTGTTACATACATAGATATTAACGCACTGGCGCAGGGGATAATTAAATCCTTCTGGCCTCACAAATTGTCCCATGCCGTTGCAGGGACTCGAACCTGTGGCACCGAATCGCCCGCAAATTGAAAGACTAACCACGATACGCTCTGAGCTATCGAAGCTTCCATAAAAATGAAGTTCTTTAACTCAACCATATGCATGGCGCCTACAATCTACGCGGTCGATCCCGCTTACGTGCATGACACAGTGGGCAAACCTGGCACTGGTGTTAATCAGAAAATTGTCACAATGACGGTAAATTGAGTATAGTATCTTTAAACATCACATACCAGTACACAAATATTTTACTGTTAATATTCAAGAAATAAAAAATACCTCACGTCATTTTACGATTTATTATATTATACCACAAATATTTAAATGTTACTAAATACAAAACGAAGAACATGACAAAATTAATATATCACAATTACATAAATCTATATATATATATAAAGCTGCTTCAAAATAGCAAAGAGAAAGACCTATTTACGACAATTATGTCGTAAATTACATTGTCGTAAACAGGAATATCACATGACTCTATAATATGGCATGTTTATCTTGCTAGGACATCAACCTGTTGCTAATATAGCATAATGGATATTAATCTGTCTGGTGGTTTTAGAGCTCTTTGCGAAATTGCAATGATTTAAGATATTCAATATGTCTTATCTAAGTTTGACGTTTCCGCGTGTGTTAAAGAGTATCGTCACGAAACGTCTAGTTTGTGAGTTTAATATAGATGATAAGTGACACTATCCAACATTCCAGGAATTAGGCCTTGGAGCGTATTATAACAAAATAGTGTTTGTGAGTGTTTAAGTGTGTGTGTGTGTGTGCGTGCGTGCATGCATGCATGTGTGCTGGTGTGAACACCTTTCTGTAAAATAACAAACTCTCCACGACATGCTTTGCTAAATGTGAAATGTATGACATTCGGGTATTGAACCACGAGCGACATATGATTCAGATTTAATGGATTAGAAATGACCACATTGATTTCGTTGATTTATATGTTATGAAGCCGACCATGCACTTAACTCGTCAGTAATTGGGATATCCGCTACATTAATTAACAAATATCTTTAAGATCCATACCCACGGACCCCAATGGTTATTAATCTTTAACGACCAATACGAATATCAGTATAGTATATTTAAAGGTGCAGACCCTAGTTTCAGCCTGTGAAAATGGAAACTAAGTTTAGTTAATCTACAAATATGCAATACATTTGGATAAGGTTGTAACAGGTTGAAGTTGAAGTATTTGATGATTAAACAGAAAATCCGTCTAGAGATAACTTAAGCTTGTCTCAATAAGCATTACGTCTCAGACGAACGTGCATTTTTAGAATGATAAAAAATGCATTTCAGTGTATTGTAAAAATGTGGATGACTAGAACCACTTCATGTGAACGGAAATGAATATTTTAAATAATAAAATGTAAGTACTTCTAATTTAGATGATGAAAGACGTCTTTAATAGTGAAAAATATGTTGTAGTGTTTAAACCTGGTGTCTGTCACTTTAAGAAACAAACCCACATTCATATTTGCAAACAGGGTGGCCATCAGAGGTGCTCTACGACTGATATGGTGTCCTCCCATTTTGCCTACAACCCACTTTGCCTACACTCAGTTTGCCTACAACCCAATTTGCCTACACTCATTATGAAAAGATGACATCCCCAGTTAAAAATGGAACATTCCATGTATGCTCCCTGTGCATAAAAATAACATTACACAACAAAAACAATTAAACTATTAAAATGGGATCATTGGTCTAATACTACTCATCATAAAGAGCATGAAATCACCTTTGCGCTATTAAGCCCCAATTACTTTACTTAAGTTCATTATAATCTTAATTGTTTATATAATACAATGTTTTTATATTGGTTTGAGACACAAAATAATAGGGACTGTCCATTTATTAACTGGGCATGTCATTTTTTCATACTGTAGGCAAACTGAGTGTAGGCATACTGGGTTTTGGGCAACATGGGTGTAGGCAAAGTGGGTTGTAGGCAGAATGGGTGTAGGCAAAGTGGGCTGTAGGCAGAATGGGAGGGAACCACTGATATAAAACGTGAATCGGGTGCTAATGACGTTTTACTAATAATCTATGTCTCAACAACTAGCACATGTTAAAGTTAAAATTTGATTTCTTTAATGACATCACTAGGACACACTGATTTATCAATCATCGGCTATTGGATGTCAAACATTTGGTAATTTTGACATATAGTCTTAGAGAGGGAACCCGCTACATTTTCCATTAAAAGCAACGAATCATTTATATCCACCATCCCACAGACATGATAACACATACCATGGTCTTTGATACACCACTCGTGATGCACAAGCTGGAACTAGCCCGAATAGTCATGTTGCGTGTCCATCGGCACCAATAGCAGCAGCATGGTCAGCAACATTACGATTAGCATCGATACCAACACCATCACCACAATCATCTGATAAATCAGTAGTATCATCATAATAATCATCATCATCACACTCACGTTACTTGTCAGTATAATGACGATGGTGGTGATGATAAAGACAATGATGATGGCAATCATAATGTTAACAGAACAAAATGTCAAAGTAACAGGTGACACAGGTTTTATTATCACCTGTTTCTTAATTAGAATACAGTTATAGAGTAGCAGTGGCCATATCGGGGTATTTTAGTATTTCGTGTGTGTGTTGTGGAGCGAGCGAAGAACAAACAATGATCATGGTATTTTTGTTGTTTCCCATAAAACACCTAAAATGCTACCTTGTGTACGTTATAAAACAATAGATTGTTTGACGGTAGATTCGTCAAGAGATTGAGGTGATCAGGTCATATAATAAAATAGATTTCACAAAAGTATATGAGTGAATAGGTGAACAATTTGTCAGATCTAAACCTGTTTAGCATCCCACATGTTTTTAAAGACGTCCTTTATTGTGGCTTTGGTAATTGATCAACCCAAAATCTGAATGATAAAACATTAGCATATACATGATCGTATATATGAATAAGTACAGGTTTGTTTAAAAAAAAGTCACGACCACAGCCTACATTGTCAAACCCTTTATCATGACAAACAATAAAAAAAATATGAATAATATTTAATTGAGTCTGATAACCAACTGTCACCCAAATGACGTGACGTCATCTCTGGCAATGCAGTTGCCTACCCATTTTACACCTATCGAAACTGTTAACCTGTTTATTCAATTAGAATACGAGAACCTCATGACTCAGTGGTCATTCCCTCCCTTAATGCGCTACACCCGCCCAACAGCCGTGATCAGACTACAAACACACAAACACAAAGAAACAAAAAACAATTATGATGTTTTGTCTGTCATTCTTTCCGTCACTGACCCAGCACGTAGTCGCAACAAGCGTGGAGTGTTACAGTATTCGACGGCCAATGTCCCCGCGGTCATCAAGAAATCGAACCCAATGAATTCATCGATTCTGTGTTGACTCTCGGAGTGACCGCTAGAGCACGCACCCCTGTATTTAGGGTAATGGGTTTTAGGTGTGGGTATGGGTATAAAATACATGTGAGTACTTCATCGGACCTGATTATCCAAACAGCTCGAACTTCAATATGAACAAGACTCTGATAACTCTAATGTTTGCTGCAATGGTCTTGTCAACAATATCAGCACAGGGTTTGGCATGTGAGTATTGGCTTGTGTTGCAATATTTGGTTATCCAAAATACGTTTGGTTATCCATATATCTGCATTACGTTTTTGTATGACATATGAATATGTATGTATGTATTTGTAGATATTTTTTGATATTGAAATTAACGTATTTATTGTCAACCATCACCTAGAAACTCATTTCGCCATCATTTTTCTTCGTACCACCATGGAAAATGAATTAAAATTTTCTTCATAAGAGAGATACATACATATCCATTGTCATTATAGTATAAGTTTGCAAATTATATGTAAATTAATCGAGGTCACGACGCTACGTTAATTGACATTTAAGCAAACGTACTATGGTGCCACACCATAATTGACATATGTATTCATAACCATCAAACAAAAACATTTCAATAGCAACTTTACACTGAAAGCTGTCCGGCGTTCAGAAAACAAAAAAACGTTAAGCACTATTTTTATTTTTTATGCAAAAATATCCAAGTTTGACGTCATTTCCATTCAAAAAGACACCGCGTCACATTTGAATATGGAGTAATGGTTGACTGGAATTAAAGTTGAGTATACATTTGACAAAAACACGTTGTATTAAGCTTGGAATTATATGATAAACAGATTACCCCCGTGTGTTTCGATATCGTCAATATCGTAAATTAGGAATAAAAATAATGCATTATGCTCGCATAATACAATGTATGTATATATATATGTATGTATGTATGAACGTACGTACGTACGTACGCACGCACACCCACACCCACGCACTCACGCATGTACGTACGTATATATATATATATATATATATATATATATATATATATCCTCTTTGCCCTTGTTCAGTGAACCGAGTATAAATAAATCATTGTCTTGCATTGTCTTGTCTTAGTAAAACTACACACCGGATATGATAAAATATAATATGTGTGCCATAACGTTTATTTATTTCATCTTCATATGTTCATCTACGCCTGTCTGTTTGTTTGTCTGACTAATCACCTACCTATTTATCGTTCTGTCATTCCATTTGTCTACATGTATCTGTCTAAACGTTTGTTTGTATGTCTATCTATCTGTCTGTCTGTCTGTCTGTCTGTCTGTATGCCTGGTCATCTTCCTGTCTTTATGTATGCAGGTCCACCTGTCTGATGTAGGTATGACAGTATGTATCTCTTTTTCTTTCTTTCTTTCAACTTATTTTCGTGCTTATATCCAATTAAGGTTCAAGCACGCTGTCCTGGGCACACACCTCAGCTATCTGGGATGTCTGTCCAGGACAGTGGGTTAGTTGTTAGTTGGTTAGTGGTTAGTAAGAGAGAAGAGGGTATAGTAGCCTTACACGTACCTATTAAGCCCTTAAGAACTCGCTCGGAGTTGGAGCTGGTACCGGGCTGCGAACACTGTACCTACCAGCCTGTAGTCCGATGGCTTAACCACTGCGCCGCCGAGGTATATCTCTGTGTATTTGCCCGTCTATACTCTATCTATCTGTTTGTATGTCTGTGTCTGTCCGTCCCTGTGTATGAATGTCTGCGTGTATGTTATCTATTCGTCTGACTTACTCTCATAGCTAGTTCGCTACGTCATGTTTTTTTTTTTAGCTTTTATTGGTGGTGGTGGGGTGGTGTTGTTGGTGGTGGTGGTGGTGTGTGTGCGTGTGCGTGTGTGTGTGTGTGTGTGTGTGTGTGTATGTGTATGTGACGTAATATTTTTTCCAATGTAAGTTTTGTGTGAAGAGAGGTATGTGAAGTAATATTTGTTCCAAAGTAAGTTTTTGTGTGGTATATCGGTTATTGAGCACACGAGCATGCACACCCATGTCTGATATGATCCATTATAATTACAACCGTTTTGCTACACCACTGATGGAGTTTTGTTGCTTTTAACCTCCAGTAGCAGATGTATTTTTGTGCTAGGGTGTCAGTAGCCGATATGTTTTTGTGCTGGGGTGTCAATAGCCGATATGTTTTTGTGCTGAGGTTTTAATAACCGATATGTTTTTGCGCTGAGGTGTCAAGCCGATATGTTTTTGTGCTGGACTGTCAATAGCTGATGTGTTTTTGTGCTGGGGTGTCAATAGCCGATATGTTTTTGTGCTAGGCTGTCAATAGGCGATGTGTTTTTGTGCTGGGGTGTCAATAGCCGATATGTTTTTGTGCTGGGGTGTCAATAGGCGATATGTTTTTGTTCTGGGGTATCAATAGCCGATATGTTTTTGTGCTAGGCTGTCAATAGCCGATACGTGTGCTGGGCTGTCAATAGCCGATGTGTTTTTGTGCTGGGGTGTCAATAGGCGATGTGTTTTTGCGCTGGAGTGTTATTGAACACTCATTCATTCTTGTTTCTTACAGCAATGATGGCGTTGGCATCTCTTGGCCAAATGGGCGGTATGAGAGGTGGCGGCATGGGCGGTATGGGAAGAGGGATGGGAGGCGGTCTAATGAACGGCATGATGCAGTAAGTACACTCATTCTGACTACAGTTTTTACATACATTTTATTCGAATGTATATACAATCGTTTTCATATCTGTCTCTCTTTCTGTTTTTGTCTGTCTGTCTGTTTCTATCTCTTTCTGTCTTTGTCTGTCTGTCTGTCTGTTTCTCTCTCTTGTGTTAAACAACATCCAGCTGTTACCCATGGTGGCATTCTCAAACACTCTAGAACATAAAGTGCAAACGGCCAAGATGACATAATCCATAATTTTAGGCTATACAAAAGCTGTTGATTTATTTGCATTTATATCAACTAAAATAAATTATATCCTGTTGCTTACATACCATACATATCGCAAACACATTTTAAAATTATTATTTTACATATGCACTTATTAAGTAAATGTATTAATTACGTTTGTTCACATACATTGCTGTATCAGCTAACAATACTGTAGATGTTTTATTTAAGGCTACTGTATACTATTCGTTACAAAACCTAGTTTACGTTATGCAAAATTTTTATTTTGATGTACGAGAATAATGTTCATTGTACGTTACAGGAAAACTGTGTTATATACGTTACGCACACTGTGTGTTATATTGTACGTTACAGGAAAACTGTGTTATATACGTTACGCATATTGTGTGTTATATTGTACGTTACAGGAAAACTGTGTTATATACGTTACGCACATTGTGTGTTATAT
The DNA here is from genome assembly GCF_016097555.1 of Gigantopelta aegis. NCBI lineage: Eukaryota > Metazoa > Mollusca > Gastropoda > Neomphalida > Peltospiridae > Gigantopelta > Gigantopelta aegis. The sequence goes on from NC_054707.1 coordinate 9,136,227, forward strand.
TGTACGTTACAGGAAAACTGTGTTATATACGTTACGCACATTGTGTGTTATATTGTACGTTACAGGAAAACTGTGTTATATACGTTACGCACATTGTGTATTATATTGTACGTTACAGGAAAACTGTGTTATATACGTTACGCACATTGTGTGTTATATTGCATCAGACAAATGCTGTGTTCGTTTTTTCTCTCTATATATTTGTTTGTTACAGAATGAGAATGCAGCAAATGAGATGCAACTTGATGATGGACATATTCAAGTAGCATTGCGCATGAAAATCACGTGACAGAATGGCATTCTGGGAGTGGATAATCACGTGATTTCTTTAAACTGTCACTGTACTTTATTCTCATTCCACACATGTTGTTGCTACTGTTATTGATTATAATCAAAATAAAATAAAATATTACAATTTGTATTTCAATGTGTTTCTGCTGTTTGTCGTTAAAGTCGCACACCCTATTTTCAGCCCGCGAAAATTAATTATAATTCTTGTTAATCTACAAACCTGTAACACACTTAGATCACGTTTTTATAAAATGGAGTAAAAAGGAAGATTTTATATCGATAAATACCATGGGAATCCCCGTGACTCAATTACTTGAAATAATTTTGAAAGTTAGTATTCTGATGTCACCGGTAGATGTCGCTCGAAGCACATAAATGCCTATGTCGCGACAAATTTCTCAGAGTGCACACAGACTTGGGGTGCGTTCCTTTCACCTCTCCTGGGCATGTTCCAACTGTTCTGTCCTCTCCAGATATCGTAAGACTTATTGGTTTTAAGAGTTTGTAACATTTTGTATTGAGATACTTACTTGTCTGAACTTTATTGTTAATGAAAATGTGCACGAACTGTGAAGAAAAACCTCACAAATAAACGACAAGCAAACGACAACAAATCGGATGTTGATTGCGCGAACCGTGCACGAGAAAACAAACCGAACCAAAATGATAACGGTCACGTGGTATACCGACATCTGTGACGTTGAAACGGGAAGATCCCCTCTAAAAATAGATTGGACCTCGTCTGCTCAACGGTTTTTTCTCAGTGGCGCGTGCCTTTTTAAGAAATACAAAAAATGCATTTCGTGGTATTACAAACATCAGAATTACCAAAAAATACTTCAGGAGAATGGAAACGTATATTCTGAATAATAAAATGTAAATAAAGTGTAATTTTATTTGTGAAAAATGGGTTTAATAGCGAAAAACAACGGCGTAATGGTTAACAACTAGGGCGTGTCCCTTTAAAGATGCATTCCTGAGTTAGTTGTAATAGTAGTAACATTTTCCCAACTAACAGTTTGTTTTGTTTAACGACACCACTAGAACACATTGATTAATTAATCATCGGCTATTGAATGTCAAACATTTGGTAATTCTGACTCGTAATCATGAGAGGAAACCCGCTACCTTTTTCCTAATACAGCAATCTTGTATATGCACTTTCGCACAGACAGGAAAGCACATACCACGGCCTTTGACCAGTTGTAGTGCATTGGTTGGAACGAGCAAAAGAAAACAATCAGTTGAATGGATCCACCGAGGTGGTTCAATCGTGCGACGCAAGCACCTCAAGCGTGCACTCGACCCACCGAGCTAAACCCCGCCCTTCCGACCAACAGAGGCATCTTAACAACTAATTCATTCATTTCAACTTATTTTCGTGCTTATATCCAATTAAGGTTCAAGCACGCTGGCCTGGGCACACACGTCAGCTATCTGGGCTGTCTGTCCAGGACAGTGAGTTAGTGGGTTAGTTGTTAATGGCTAGTTAGAGAGACTTCGGTGCAGTGAACTTACACCAACCCGCTGAGTCGTTAAACTCGCTCTGGGTGGGAGCCGATACCGGGAGACGAACCCAATACCTAACAGGCTTAAATACGATGGGTTAACCCCTACACCACCGAGGCCGGTTTAACAACTAAAATTACATATTACATATAGGACTATTTTCCTGTTTACAATATCAGTGTCGGTGTTTATTGTTGTTCTGTTGCTTCTTGTAGCCTAAACTCAATTGTATCTCCGAGTATTTCGTACGAATTAAAAATATGATTGGAAAAATAAAATGAAATTTGAGCTACCACAAAAAGTACGATGATTAGAAACACATTGAAATATAGAGATACTGATATTCTGAGCAACACAATGTAATTAATACGTAATCGTGGTCGTTCTATTGTGTTTTAATTTAACAGTTGCATTTTTATATTGATGTTGATCATCACTTAATGTTTGCATATACCAAAGTTTGACACCCAATAGCCGATGTATTTTTCATGCTGGGTTGTCGTTAAACATTAATTAATTAATTAATTAATTCATTCATTCATTCATTCATTCATTCATTCATTCATTCATTCATTGATTCATTCATTGATTCATTTATTCATTCGTTCATTAATTGTGGTCGTAAAAGGACCTGTTAGTCGAAAGGAAAACATATTAACAATAAAACCAAACTTACAACAATCTCTGCAACAATTTTGCCAGTGCACCACGTTTGGTATATTAAAGGCCGTGGTATGTGCTATCCTGTCTGTTGTATGGTGAATATAACATATAACTTAATACGTCATGTTTTTTTTTTTAGCTTTTATTGGTGGTGGTGGGGTGGTGTTGTTGGTGGTGGTGGTGGTGTGTGTGCGTGTGCGTGTGTGTGTGTGTGTGTGTGTGTGTGTATGTGTATGTGACGTAATATTTTTTCCAATGTAAGTTTTGTGTGAAGAGAGGTATGTGAAGTAATATTTGTTCCAAAGTAAGTTTTTGTGTGGTATATCGGTTATTGAGCACACGAGCATGCACACCCATGTCTGATATGATCCATTATAATTACAACCGTTTTGCTACACCACTGATGGAGTTTTGTTGCTTTTAACCTCCAGTAGCAGATGTATTTTTGTGCTAGGGTGTCAGTAGCCGATATGTTTTTGTGCTGGGGTGTCAATAGCCGATATGTTTTTGTGCTGAGGTTTTAATAACCGATATGTTTTTGCGCTGAGGTGTCAAGCCGATATGTTTTTGTGCTGGACTGTCAATAGCTGATGTGTTTTTGTGCTGGGGTGTCAATAGCCGATATGTTTTTGTGCTAGGCTGTCAATAGGCGATGTGTTTTTGTGCTGGGGTGTCAATAGCCGATATGTTTTTGTGCTGGGGTGTCAATAGGCGATATGTTTTTGTTCTGGGGTATCAATAGCCGATATGTTTTTGTGCTAGGCTGTCAATAGCCGATACGTTTTTGTGCTGGGCTGTCAATAGCCGATGTGTTTTTGTGCTGGGGTGTCAATAGGCGATGTGTTTTTGCGCTGGAGTGTTATTGAACACTCATTCATTCTTGTTTCTTACAGCAATGATGGCGTTGGCATCTCTTGGCCAAATGGGCGGTATGAGAGGTGGCGGCATGGGCGGTATGGGAAGAGGGATGGGAGGCGGTCTAATGAACGGCATGATGCAGTAAGTACACTCATTCTGACTACAGTTTTTACATACATTTTATTCGAATGTATATACAATCGTTTTCATATCTGTCTCTCTTTCTGTTTTTGTCTGTCTGTCTGTTTCTATCTCTTTCTGTCTTTGTCTGTCTGTCTGTCTGTTTCTCTCTCTTGTGTTAAACAACATCCAGCTGTTACCCATGGTGGCATTCTCAAACACTCTAGAACATAAAGTGCAAACGGCCAATATGACATAATCCATAATTTTAGGCTATACAAAAGCTGTTGATTTATTTGCATTTATATCAACTAAAATAAATTATATCCTGTTGCTTACATACCATACATATCGCAAACACATTTTAAAATTATTATTTTACATATGCACTTATTAAGTAAATGTATTAATTACGTTTGTTCACATACATTGCTGTATCAGCTAACAATACTGTAGATGTTTTATTTAAGGCTACTGTATACTATTCGTTACAAAACCTAGTTTACGTTATGCAAAATTTTTATTTTGATGTACGAGAATAATGTTCATTGTACGTTACAGGAAAACTGTGTTATATACGTTACGCACACTGTGTGTTATATTGTACGTTACAGGAAAACTGTGTTATATACGTTACGCATATTGTGTGTTATATTGTACGTTACAGGAAAACTGTGTTATATACGTTACGCACATTGTGTGTTATATTGTACGTTACAGGAAAACTGTGTTATATACGTTACGCACATTGTGTGTTATATTGTACGTTACAGGAAAACTGTGTTATATACGTTACGCACATTGTGTATTATATTGTACGTTACAGGAAAACTGTGTTATATACGTTACTTTACGCACATTGTGTGTTATATTGCATCAGACAAATGCTGTGTTCGTTTTTTCTCTCTATATATTTGTTTGTTACAGAATGAGAATGCAGCAAATGAGATGCAACTTGATGATGGACATATTCAAGTAGCATTGCGCATGAAAATCACGTGACAGACTGGCATTCTGGGAGTGGATGATCACGTGATTTCTTTAAACTGTCACTGTACTTTATTCTCATTCCACACATGTTGTTGCTACTGTTATTGATTATAATCAAAATAAAATAAAATATTACAATTTGTATTTCAATGTGTTTCTGCTGTTTGTCGTTAAAGTCGCACACCCTATTTTCAGCCCGCGAAAATTAATTATAATTCTTGTTAATCTACAAACCTGTAACACACTTAGATCACGTTTTTATAAAATGGAGTAAAAAGGAAGATTTTATATCGATAAATACCATGGGAATCCCCGTGACTCAATTACTTGAAATAATTTTGAAAGTTAGTATTCTGATGTCACCGGTAGATGTCACTCGAAGCACATAAATGCCTATGTCGCGACAAATTTCTCAGAGTGCACACAGACTTGGGGTGCGTTCCTTTCACCTCTCCTGGGCATGTTCCAACTGTTCTGTCCTCTCCAGATATCGTAAGACTTATTGGTTTTAAGAGTTTGTAACATTTTGTATTGAGATACTTACTTGTCTGAACTTTATTGTTAATGAAAATGTGCACGAACTGTGAAGAAAAACCTCACAAATGAACGACAAGCAAACGACAACAAATCGGATGTTGATTGCGCGAACCGTGCACGAGAAAACAAACCGAACCAAAATGATAACGGTCACGTGGTATACCGACATCTGTGACGTTGAAACGGGAAGATCCCCTCTAAAAATAGATTGGACCTCGTCTGCTCAACGGTTTTTTCTCAGTGGCGCGTGCCTTTTTAAGAAATACAAAAAATGCATTTCGTGGTATTACAAACATCAGAATTACCAAAAAATACTTCAGGAGAATGGAAACGTATATTCTGAATAATAAAATGTAAATAAAATGTAATTTTATTTGTGAAAAATGGGTTTAATAGCGAAAAACAACGGCGTAATGGTTAACAACTAGGGCGTGTCCCTTTAAAGATGCATTCCTGAGTTAGTTGTAATAGTAACATTTTCCCAACTAACAGTTTGTTTTGTTTAACGACACCACTAGAACACATTGATTAATTAATCATCGGCTATTGAATGTCAAACATTTGGTAATTCTGACTCGTAATCATGAGAGGAAACCCTCTACCTTTTTCCTAATACAGCAATCTTGTATATGCACTTTCGCACAGACAGGAAAGCACATACCACGGCCTTTGACCAGTTGTAGTGCATTGGTTGGAACGAGCAAAAGAAAACAATCAGTTGAATGGATCCACCGAGGTGGTTCAATCGTGCGACGCAAGCACCTCAAGCGTGCACTCGACCCACCGAGCTAAACCCCGCCCTTCCGACCAACAGAGGCATCTTAACAACTAATTCATTCATTTCAACTTATTTTCGTGCTTATATCCAATTAAGGTTCAAGCACGCTGGCCTGGGCACACACGTCAGCTATCTGGGCTGTCTGTCCAGGACAGTGAGTTAGTGGGTTAGTTGTTAATGGCTAGTTAGAGAGACTTCGGTGCAGTGAACTTACACCAACCCGCTGAGTCGTTAAACTCGCTCTGGGTGGGAGCCGATACCGGGAGACGAACCCAATACCTAACAGGCTTAAATACGATGGGTTAACCCCTACACCACCGAGGCCGGTTTAACAACTAAAATTACATATTACATATAGGACTATTTTCCTGTTTACAATATCAGTGTCGGTGTTTATTGTTGTTCTGTTGCTTCTTGTAGCCTAAACTCAATTGTATCTCCGAGTATTTCGTACGAATTAAAAATATGATTGGAAAAATAAAATGAAATTTGAGCTACCACAAAAAGTACGATGATTAGAAACACATTGAAATATAGAGATACTGATATTCTGAGCAACACAATGTAATTAATACGTAATCGTGGTCGTTCTATTGTGTTTTAATTTAACAGTTGCATTTTTATATTGATGTTGATCATCACTTAATGTTTGCATATACCAAAGTTTGACACCCAATAGCCGATGTATTTTTCATGCTGGGTTGTCGTTAAACATTAATTAATTAATTAATTCATTCATTCATTCATTCATTCATTCATTCATTCATTCATTGATTCATTCATTGATTCATTTATTCATTCGTTCATTAATTGTGGTCGTAAAAGGACCTGTTAGTCGAAAGGAAAACATATTAACAATAAAACCAAACTTACAACAATCTCTGCAACAATTTTGCCAGTGCACCACGTTTGGTATATTAAAGGCCGTGGTATGTGCTATCCTGTCTGTTGTATGGTGAATATAACATATAACTTAATACTGATGGAAAAATGCAGCGGATTTCCTATCTAAGTTTGACATCCAACAGCCGTCCCCTGTGCGTGCTGTAACCTCACCGTGGTGCAGGGGTGTAACATTCTCGTCGAGAATGGCCAATACAGCACAAATTGAAGTTTAGAGTAAAAGTCAGTATCTTATTTGTGATATTTGTATTTGTATTTTTGCACAGTTCTTTACACTGTTTTTATTTATATCTTGAATTTTTCAGTTGATGTTGATCATCACCATTGTTTCCATTACCATAGTTTGACACCCAATAGCCGATGTATTTTTCGTGCTGGGATGTCGTTAAACATTCATTCATTCATTCATTCATTCATTCCAATAGCCGATGGTTAATAATCAATATGCTCTCGTGGTGTCGTTAAACAAAACAAAGTTTAACTCTGCAACAAACCAAAGAACATAGTTAATTGATGCCACTTGGGATGGGGGTGGGGGGGGGGGGGGGTCGGATGTTACATTTTAAGGGGGACATAGATAAAGCACATACATTAGCAAATTTGAAGGGGATTCAATTGTTATTTGGGGAGGGGGCTCCCCCATGACCCCTACTCCTGAATGTGCGCCTGAACAGGTTAACCGAATTATATAGGTGATCGTGCATGTCATATATAAATGGCACGAGATTTGTCTGTCAATAGAAATGAGCAAATACCAGTCTGGCAGCTTCACGGCTAAATCCAGGTAAATTAATTAATATATAACTTTATTGCACAGAAGGAGAGGAAAAGCAAACGAGGGCATTCTTTTGCCAATTACTGGATCCATCCTGGGTTTATTTTACAAACAGAAAGAAAGTTAATAATTATAACAAGAAAATGACATTGCATGTAAAACATCAGACAAACCCGACCCTATGTATTAAAGAAAGTTTTTCCGAATACTGGAGGGTCTCTTTTATTTAGTACTTGCGGACAATATTTTAATGCAAAGTATATTTTAAACAGTTTGCAATGAAGATCTGATAAATGAATGGGTCAAGTAAGTATGGCCGATACGAGCACGATACAAGACTATTTCATCCTTCCTGCACTGCCTATAGAAGGACTGACACTCTACCAAGACCGGCTTGATGGCCTGAAGCTTGTTCGCAACTGCACCATCTCAATCATGGTGCCAAGTCAAAAATATAAATTGGTTGATACTATATTTTTGGCATGAGGCAAATCCAAAGCAGACTTGGCAGCTGAATCTACCTTTTCATTACCCCTGATGCCAACATGGCTGGGCACCCAACAAAATACAATATCTTTATTGGCAATGGATAAAAAGACACACTTTCGTATCACCATCTCAATTAAGGGATGGTCCAGCTTGATATTTCGTAAAGCTTGGAGACACGAAAGTGAGTCGGTAAAAATAATAAATTTGGATGCAATTGAATGCTTGATTTCTTCTAAGGCTTTAATGACTGCCCAAACTTCAGCATTAAAGATCGATGCTGAGTCAGGCAATCTCATGTAAATGATTGTGTCTGAAGGAAAAACTGTAGCATAAGCCACATAATTCCCATTCCGTGATCCGTCTGTATAAACAGGAATGTAATCACGGTATATGTCTTGAATTTCCATGAAAAGTTGTTTATAGACAACAGCATGTGTAAGATCTTTCTTCAGATGCGCAAGATCAAACACAATTGTAGGTGGTGTAATACACCAAGACGGTAAAACAAAATATGAAGGAGTTTCCAAAGTGTCAGTTAAATCAATGTTGGAAAGCGACAAAAACGCTGAATGTGAAGACCAAATGATGAATAGCATTTGGCCTTGCATCAAACAACTTCATATATTTGTTATCAAACATCGCTCGATGTGTTGGATGTTTCGGTAATGATGTAATCTTGGTAGCATACTGTAGAGAAAGCTTTACACGCCTAACACCCAAACAAAGTTCGTGTGCATCAACGTACAAGCTCTCCACAGGTGATGTTCGAAATGCACCAAGACAAAGCCTAAGTCCCTGGTTATGTATAGGATCTAGCATCTGCAAGTAAGACTTGCGTGCCGACCCATACACAATGCATCCATAATCTAGTCCGACGCCATATAACCGTAAATAAAATGTGTTGAGTGCGTCGTTAAATAAAACATTTCCTTCCTTCCATAATCTAATTTTTACCTCACAAGAGATCTATACAGACTGAGCATAACCTTTCGGTCTGCTCCCCATTCCGTATTACCAATAACTTTTAAAATATTGAGAGCTTTTAAGCCCTTCTTTTTAACATATTTAAGATGAGGCACAAACGATAGCTTCCTGTCAAATATAAACCCCAGAAATTTAGTCTCCTCCACAACTGGAATTGGATTTTTGTCCAAAAACAACTGTGGATCTAAGTGGAGACCTATTTTCTGGCAGATATGCATAGAAACCGTTTTTGCCTTTGAGAATCGAAAGCCATTGTCAGTTGCCCACTGATGATGTTTATTCAAGTAAAGCTGCAACTTACGTTGAATGATACTCATATTGGACGATCTGTAACAAATTCTAAATGGTTGACAATAAATACATTAATTGCAGTACATACACACATACACAAACAAATACAATTACACATATCAATATATTGTGTAAGAATACAGATATTTAAAAGAATAAAATCTAAGTAATGTTTGATTTCAATTATCAAAAACGATTTTAATAGAAAAAGAATACCATTTATTATTTAAAAACTAGGGTCTGTCACTTTAAAACAATATAACTGTCTTGATGATGTAGTGGTTAAGCAATCGGTTTTAAAGCTGGTAGATACTTGGTCGAGTCCAGTTCCGGCTCCAACCCAGAGCAGGTTTTAACGACACAATTAGTAGGTCTAGGCTTAAGTCCACTACACCGACTTCTCTCTGGCTAATCACTAGCACCTAACCACTAACCCTCTGTCCTGGACAGACAGCCCAGATAACTGATATTTTAATGAATGAATAAATGAATGAATGTTTAACGACACCCCAGCTATTGGGTGTCAAACTGAGGTAAATGTTTCAATGAAGCGATGATCAACCCAGGGCAGTGTGCATGAACGTTAATTAGATATAAGGAAGAAGGTAACTCAAAATAAGATGAAATGAAACATTATTTCATTAATAAAATGTAACATTATCTTGCTTTCAAAACCTTGCTGTTAGGTGTTCACCTTCCACACAACCAATCACCATATTTCATCTAATATCCGAAACGAGCTGATTTACTACGCAGCGTTTCATATTTCATACTTTTCAAATTGGCTGACATCAAAGGGAGGAATGTCATCTTCTTGTTGTTGGCGCTACTAAACAACTATAAAGAAGACGTGTGGCAGGAGATAATATATGCTGGCAGCGTCGTGGGTAGACAACATATGTCTCCGTGTTGACGTTTAACACGGTGTCTAGAGTGCGAGAAGTTTTGTATTGTTTTCTTGTTAACAAAAACCCACGAAAACAATTTTAGTGTTTACAAACCTCGCTTCACTACTAGACGTTCTTCTTCCTAGTGGTCAAATAATGAAGGTATTCTTACTGATTTTTGCAGCTTTGTTCGGGTCGACCAGATCACAGGGTAAGTCATTAAATATTAATAATTTTCACAGCTAGTTTATACTGGCAGATAATGTCATGTTAGATGATTTAAATTACCGGAAGTATGAAAAAAACCAACCCAACAAGATGTACATAGACTAGATTCGAACCTACTGTGAATAGCATTTGATAGCCCGTGAGCACATCACCAACCTGTTAATCCACAAAAATAAGTTATCAGTTAATTCTAACGTAGCGTTGTACTTCAAAACACTAAGTTCGAAAGCAATGCAAAATATAATATTCAGCAATTAATTAGTTAAAAGTTAACCATAACGCGTATTTCCAAACACTCAGTTGAAAATCAATGCAGGGCATCAATGAGTCAGTTAATCTGTTAATCCTAGCGCAGCTTAGTATTACCAAAAACAAGACAAGACATAGTATTCAGCAATTCACGAGTCCGTTAATCAGTTAATCTTAGCGTAAAGTTATATTTCCAAACACTCATTTCAAAAGCAATGCAAGACACAGTATTCAGCAATCAGTCAGTTAATCAATTAATTGTAGCGTAAATTTGTATTTCCAAACACTCATTTCAAAAGCAATGCAAGATACAGTATTCAGCAATCAGTCAGTTAATCAATTAATTGTAGCGTAAAGTTATATTTCCAAACACTCATTTCAAAAGCAATGCAAGATACAGTATTCAGCAATCAATGAGTTAATCAATTAATTGTAGCGTAAATTTGTATTTCCAAACATTCAGTTAAAACGCAATGCAAGACACAGTATTCAGCAATCAATGAGTTGCGTCAATGTTTGTTCAGCTCCCTACAATTAGGCAATCTATCAGCAGCAATACAGACCCAGTATGCAATACAGACCCGGTATGGGTAACAAAAACCGAACAAATTGTCTATTGACCGGATTCCAACATACAGCATTGACTTCAATTGTATGGTCGTCTCTCGAGGTTCCAGATAACAGCACTACAATATCTAGTCATATTAGTATTCATGCAGTTATACCACAAGGTTGTGTTGGTCCTGTTAGTGTTTGGCTAACAGTGTCAGTGTCCAAGTAGCAATTGTGTACGCACGCACGCACGCACGCACGCATGCATGCACATACATATCTACATATGTGTTTTTGTTTCATATATTATGGTGGGTTAACATCTTGCAACAATTTAAGTATTGGCATACTACTACTACTGCTACTGCTACTGCTACTACTACTACTACTACTACTACTACTACTACTACTACTACTACTACTACTACTACCTACTACTACTACTACTATTAATAATAATCTATATTCCAGTGTTGTGCTGCCTGTCGGGAGACTATAGGGATGTGAGTTTTATAATAATCTATATCTGTGTATTATATTAATCTACATTTTAGCACAGTCAGGCGACTAAAGAGATCTGTGTATTATAATAATCTATATTTCAGATAGTGTCAAATATATATGTATCATACTAATCTCTATTTCAGCTCAGCGTGTTTTAGCCTGCCAGGCGACGAAAGGGATCTATGTATTATACTAATCTCTATTTCAGCTCAGTGTGGTTTAGCCTGCCAGACGACTAAAGGGATCTGTGTATTATACTAATCTCTATTTCAACTCAGGCGACGAAAGGGATCTGTGTATTATACTAATCTCTATTTCAGCTCAGTGCGGTGCAGCCTGCCAGACGACTAAAGGGATCTATGTATTATACTAATCTCTATTTCAGCTCAGTGTGGTGCAGCCTGCCAGACGACTAAAGGGATCTGTGTATTATACTAATCGCTATTTCAGCTCAGTGTGGTGCAGCCTGCCAGACGACTAAAGGGATAGGTGTATTATACTAATCTCTATTTCAGCTCAGTGTGGTGCAGCCTGCCAGATGACTAAAGGGATCTGTGTATTATACTAATCTCTATTTCAGCTCAGTGTGGTGCAGCCTGCCAGACGACTAAAGGGATAAGTGTATTATACTAATCTCTATTTCAGCTCAGTGTGGTTTAGCCTGCCAGACGACTAAAGGGATAGGTATATTATACTAATCTCTATTTCAGCTCAGTGTGGTTTAGCCTGCCAGACGACTAAAGGGATAGGTGTATTATACTAATCTCTATTTCAGCTCAGTGTGGTGCAGCCTGCCAGACGACTAAAGGGATAGGTGTATTATACTAATCTCTATTTCAGCTCAGTGTGGTGCAGCCTGCCAGACGACTAAAGGGATAGGTGTATTATTCTAATCTCTATTTCAGCTCAGTGTGGTGCAGCCTGCCAGGCGACGAAAGGGATCTGTGTAGACGATGGTCAGGGTTCTATGTACTGCTCCTGTTCAGCTGGATTCTCACAAGCACCAGGAGATCCCACCTCGTGTGTTGCATCCTGTGAGTTTGCCATTTAAGGCACCGGTACTCTTGATTAAACGCGTGAACACGTAAAATATAACAGACATTCTGAGAGTACTGATAAAGCAATACATGTCCCCCTGCACATTTTCGTATATCCTAAGTTCAAGGGTCATAACTCTGTAAAACATTGGCAAGTTCAAAGCCCTTAACTGTGAAAAATGGGTAAATTGTCATGAAAGTCAAACTTTATCTGTAATAGTACATTCTAAATCCACAAACAAAATTTTGGATCGATATCTTGAGGCATTGGGGGAAAATTTCCGTACCGCCTAAGTTCAAGGGTCATAACTCTGTCAAATATGGGTAAATTGTCATAAAATAGTATATGATAAAGCGTCGCGCACAATTTCTGCTCAAAATATCAAGGCATTGCGTAAAAAACATCCGGAAAATTATAAGTGGGACAGACGGACGGACAAACCGACAGACAGAAGGACGATAGGGGACTAATAACTAACACTAATCATAGGAAGCCCATAGACGTTATAGAACGATAGATATGGGAAAGAAGGTGAGAGAAAAAAGGAAAAGAGGGAAACTATAGAATTCGGTACTACACGTTTCGACTTGTATGGCACCTAAGTTAACTATAATTTGCTTTGTCCAGTTTTTGCGAAAATGCGAATGATCCACTCTTTTGTATTGTTTTAGGGTCGTTTTAATAATGTATATTTTAGGGTACATACATTTAATAAAAATGATGCAAAGATATATTACCTATAATACCTCAGTAACATGACTTTGGACATAATCAACAGGTACGTCTCTCTGTCTGTCTGTCTGTCTGTGTCTCTCTCTCTCTCTCTCTCTCTCTCTCTCTCTCTCTCTCTCTCTCTCTCTCTCTCTCTCTCTCTCTCTCTCTCTCTCTCTCTCTCTCTCTGTGTGTGTGCATGTGTGTGTCCAAAAGTACTTATACACATGTACATGACAAAACCCCCAACAAAAACCCCAATAACGAAACAAAACAAAAATCAAAAACAAAAATAAAATCAAAACCAAAAATAAACACGTTTTGCGCTAAAAATAAATGCAAATAAATGTGAATTGTGGAGCGAGGAGGGAGGGGGGGGGGGGGGGGGGGGGGGGGGGGGGGGGGGGGGGGGGGGGTGGGGGGGGGCAGTCGAGACCCTCCAGACCCTGAATCCGCACCGTATGAGTTCTGTTTCTCAATCTTTACTCTATAAAAAAATGTTCTATAAACAAATATATGAATTTTGTCTATATCTGTCTATTCCTATGACTTCCATACCGACACTATTGCTCTACACCTGGTGTGTTATATAATATTATCTTATATATAATATTATCTTACTACATTGCTATCAAACTGCAGCTATCCTCGTGACGTCAGGGTGTCGCTTCATGGGATGTGGAGCCCATGCGGACTGCAAGGAAAACAAATTGACTGGGAAGTATGAATGCATGTGTCAAGCCGGTTTCGAGAAGAACCCGAACAAGAACTCGGAATGTATTCGTAGTAAAGGTAATTAACACGTCATATCTGAGGCGGATCTAGCATTTTCTATACTCTGTGAACTATTTTCCGATACTGTAGTGTATCAGTGTTAATTTGGAACAGTGACTTCTCCCTATTATAAATCATAGAACATGACTGGTCCCATTTTGAATATATGTATCTTGCACATGCACACTTAAATATAATAAGTTTGTCGATCATATTTTTATGAATTATTTCCTGGTGCGAAACACCACAGATACCGTTTAGGTGTGGGATTTAACTTAGTCGGCAGAGCGCTCGTCACCCAAGGTGCTTGGATTGTCGGATCACGCTTTCTCGACGGACCCATTGCGTTTGTTCCCGCTCCAGTCAGTGCTTTACGACTGGTATATTAAAAGAAGTGGTATGTACTGTACTGCCTGTGGGAAAATGCATATTAAAGATCCCTTGCTACTAATGGAAAAATAAACTGTAGCGGGTTTCGTCTTAAGTCTGTGCATCTGGATTACCAAATGTAATAGCCGATTATTAATTAATGTCAACTAGTGATGTTGTTATACAAAACAAAACAACTTTATCCTTAACCGAAACGGTTCATGGCTGCAACAGAAAATATAATTTATATTTATAACGAATTAATCTGTTTATTTTTCAGCGAGTGCCCCCAAGTTTAATGGGTGCAGGTATATCGGGTGCGGAGACCCGCAGTTTGGGCGGTGTATTTTTACGACCACTGGTACTTACCAGTGTCAATGTTACACCAACGCCCAGCTCGATTTCTTCACACAGAAGTGTGTAGGTAAGTGAATGTTACATAACACTACTGTGTGGGACAATGTACATTATATATATATATATATATATATATATATATATATATATTTATTTATTTATTTATTTATTACATAATGAAAATATATCTGTATTCTTATTGGTCAAAAACCAGTCACATGACCGTCCGTAAATAGTGATATTGCCCTGAGACGGTCTCACCGGTCCATCAAAAGTGATATTGCCCTGACCAGTGAAAATAAAGATGAGACAAAATTTTATCCAATTAATGAGTAGGTAACGCAATGCAACGTCAACTGCTAATTCTAATGTAAACAAGCACAAACTTGTGATAAAACGCTTTGCTGTTCTTCAGCAAAAAGATAACATCTTTAGTCATACCGAGTTTAATTCCGCAAATACGACAAAAACAAGGTCAGTAATCGTCAAATTGTGTATGGAATATATCGCAGATTTAGAAAAGTACACGATACATCAAAATGCATTTGGAATCGGCACTCTCAGTATTTTATGTTACAAATAAAAATGCATTTGAAGGTAATCGGTAACTGTTCAGTATAAATATATGTTCAGATTTATCACATTTTGTGTTTTATTTTGCTATTAATATGATTTTGGCACTCTTGCTGGTTATAATGTCTCGAATTTGATTTTTTGTCTTGGTAACGTTTCAACTGTTTATTTCCGCATTCCTCTGCGTGTCATACAACGTCATAGGATTACGTGACGTCACTAAATCCCATCAGTTTTAACGCATTGCGGGAAATTATAAGCATTGGCGTATTTAGATTCTGATAAACAAAGCAGGAATGTACGAGTCTTATGGATAACATTATGTAATAAAACAATTATTGACCACATTTCGGGCAATATCATGTTTTATGGACCGAAGAAATTGATATTGACCTCGGCCGTTGGCCTCGTCAATATCAACTTTTTCGGCCCATAAAACATGATATTTTCCTCAATGACGGTCAATAATTGATATATATATATATATATATATATATATATATATATATATATATATATATATATATATATATATAGAGAGAGAGAGAGAGAGAGAGAGAGAGAGAGAGAGAGAGAGAGAGACACACACACACACACACACACGCACACACATACACACACACACACACACACACACACACGTATATTATCTTTCTTTGGTGAGAATATCATTCGTTATTTTCGTTAACACACATACGTGCAATAACATTTTAAAGAAATACGACTGGCTGCTTCTAGGTGACGACCAGGTCACGAATGTCATACCATCAAATGAAAACAAAAGCACGGTCCAATCAATAAATCTGTGACGTACAAATTAACCTGAAATTTAATTGTCTGTGACACACACGTTAACTATAAGCGCTAGGGCCATACTTACGTTTCTGTTGGAATAGGCGTTTAAATTTATTTTAAAACTGTTTTCTGAAGAAATGTAAGAAACAGAATACTACATTCGTGTCTGGTAACTCCTTGTTTCAAAACGTATCCAACTCGCTTTTGCTCGTTCGATACGTTTTTAAACAACTCTTTGTAAGATACACGGTAGATAACGGCCGCTCATGTAGTATTCTCTATTTAACACATGACAAACAATTGTTTAACTATCAAATGAGCTCTTTTTGCGTAGGGTTAGATTTGTCCGACTAATCGTAAGAGGGGCAGTCTTCCTATAGAGAAACGAGAAAGGATGCTTCATCCTAGATAGTTGCAGTCCTCTTATAGACAAACAACAAATAATACAGTTCTGAGAATTTGCAGTCCTGTAAGCAAAATTCAAAGGATGCATCATCCTAAAAAGTGACATTACTCCAGCAGGCTAAGTATAAATGGTGCTTAGTCCTAGGAAGTTGCAGTCCTTCTATTAAATACGTGGGTGCAATCAAGACATTGCCAAACATCCGTTTGACTCTGCCTTGTACAGATATACAGGCAGCCTTGTACATAGATACACGCAGGAGTCCTTTATAGCTCATACACGCAGGAGTCCTTCATAGCTCATACACGCAGGAGTCCTTCATAGCTCATACACGCAGGAGTCCTTTATAGCTCATACACGCAGGAGTCCTTCATAGCTCATACACGCAGGAGTCCTTTATAGCTCTATGGTAGAGTGCTTTCTTCAGATGTGACCTTTACCATAGTTTGACACCCAATAGCCGATGTATTTTTCGTGCTGGGGTGTCGTTAAACATTCATTCGTTCATTCATTCATTCATTCAGATGTGACCAGTGGTGGGATTGGTCACCCCGTAGGACACGTTATATTCCCATTCCAACAAATGATCCACGTCTTGTATATCAAACTGTGATATGCATAACAGAAGTTCCTTGCTAATCGCAGCGTAGCCAGTTGTTATCTGGAAAGTACTTGAAAAACATCGATGCATTCCTCTTAACCTAGCTGAAGATTCCTCAGGCTACATTCTATTTATACGTATTAGCACATAAAAATATCAGAATTCTCATACATGTATATATATGTCCATACTGATAACCTCCATCATAAAATGTTCATAACTGATGCCCCATGAACTTGGTCTTGTTGTACTTCCTACAAAGGATCTTCACTTCCTGTCTGAATGTATATTTCTTTGCATACAAATTTTGAGCATCCATACTGTTACTGTCTTTGCATATGCCAAAATTAGAAATTACATTTTAAAACATTTAAGTAAATTATGTTGTCTAAGAGCACACCGTGTACCAACCAGGCATTCTACATTTGACCTTGACCTTGTTTACATAATTGCTAAAATATTGTAAAATTGTCTTATAGTCTTATACTGTTAATCATGAAAATGTTAAAGAGTAATATATTTTTTAACAAAATATTAAAATGTATATAACCTTGCAAGGGATATGAGATTTCGGCATAATTTCTGAAATAAAATAATGATTTTTTAAAAATAATGTGTGAAATATATTACAAATATATGTTGTTTCATTTAGAGCCGGGACCTGAAATGTTACCATTTTTGATATTGACCCATAAACACCAGAGTTCTCAAATCTGAACAGATTACGGTCAGAAAACATTCGAGCTACTTTTTACCATGACGTACTCCATTGCATGAGTAATGTTTAAATCGTTTAGTTTAATTATTTAATTATTAATTTGTTATTTTTCAGAGAAACCTTATGACATGTTTTCTGGTAACTCGTTCTGGCCATACATGTTTATGGGCGACTGGCTCTGGTGAAACTACTCAAGAGACGATATCACGTGTACATAAGAGGAGGCAGAGAAGGAAATCAACGGACTAGACTACTATTACCCACGATTTGTGTTTGCATCTGAGATTCACGTTTAGAGTTATCAATTGTTTTTACATTATTAGAATACCCGGAAACCTGTGTTTCGTTCTGTAGATCTATCTGCTAGAACAGTCCTGTGTTACCGAGTTATATAAGTGCAGTGTATCTCTTAAGAGTAAACATCATCTAAAAGGTGGCATCACGATTCCATAATGTGCTTCGAATGCAATTTCAAGACAAAAGAGATGACTTAAAATGCGTATATGATAAAACTATTATTGTTCACACCTTTGTAAAGGTAGGAATTGACACGGTCGGCCGTCAGTAAGACTCGAGTTAGTTACCTGTCGTCGTGCTGACATCTATCTGTTAGATATGAACTCTACTGTAAGACAGTCGTTTGATTTATTTGGCATTCCGTCTGTACAAAATATCATCATTAGGAAAATAAATGAAGTTTTATTATCCTCTTGTTTGTCTACAGTTATTGTTATGTTACCGGAAAAATTATTATTTAGTTAAACACCATTATGAAAAAAGCACAAATGAATTTAATCAAACACCGTCTTCTCGCTAGTTCGTTAGTTACATAATATTAAACTGTACAATAGTATTGATTTAATTAAAAACCGATATTGAGGTCCCTACCATACATTTTAGGAACATTGCATACAGAGAGAGAGAGAGAGAGAGAGAGAGAGAGAGAGAGAGAGAGAGAGAGAGAGAGAGAGAGAGAGAGAGAGAGAGAGAGAGAGAGAGAGAGAGAGACAGAGAGAGAGAGAGAGAGAGAGAGAGACAGGGAGAGAGAAAGAGTGAGAGAGCGATATATATATATATATATATATATATATATATATATATATATATATATATAAACAGTAGTGTGAAATATGAATGTCTAACATCTGAATATATTTTTAAGGAGGACTTAATCAATTTGTACTTCACATTTACGTAAAAACAACGATGTTAGTGATATTGAGACCCTTAATTCAACCACATTACACAGAAACAAAATTGGCAGATAAATAGCAAGGATAACAAACGCATCAAAATATACACATTGTGTTTAATTTGTTAAACGCGATAAACAAAATTATGCACAATATGTATACATTAAACAAATTTCGATTTAAGGGATAGAAGTGATGTTGAGCAAAGTTGTATTTTGTGATATATAAAAATTCGCTTCGTACATTTTACTATAGCACAATCTGGTCATGGAGCCAGCATGCACTGAATTTTTTTTATTAAATCTGGTTAATGGATTTCAATTATTTTGTTACTAATTTAACATGTCCCGTTCCACATTTGACTTGCTGTTGTTCGCATCATCGGTCCATGAACATGTACCAAAACATCATATTCATCAATTGGCCGCTATTACCTGCAATATACGAACAAGTAAAACATATTTCGTGAGAATACAAATATACGAATATTTGTTATTCTTAAGTATTTATTGTAATCTGACGAAAGTGTAGTTATTATGCCCAGGAGTGAATAATACACACTGTATATTCAAATCAATAAAACACTATGGTTGCTACCACGTTACATAATGATAGTAAAACGATCAAAGAAACCAAATTTCGTGTCGAACAGTTCACAAATAAGGGTGGATACGAGAGGTGAAATATTGGTTTAAAGGCATATTGTCACAGACAACTGACCTATTTAATGGTCTAACAAAGTATTACCTGAACAAAAATAATTTGATTTGTACCTAAATGTACTTTATTCAACCATCTTCATAATCACCATACTCCATTTATTAATGACATTTTGTAAAAATAATTGAATTATGGCAATGGTCCATAATTCAAAAACTAAAATTGCCGAGAGGGATGACATGGAGTTCACTCCATCATGGTTCAGTTAAGGTAATTCGATAGCTAGATTTGGTTTTCAACAATTAATGTAATTTTTATTTATTATCCATTTTTAGAGAAATAAGGTCCTTAAATCCGTGACAGTATGCCTTTAACATCCACCACTTACTGAAATGACTTTCATTCTTTGATGCTTTGATATGTTACTGTCCGGCACTAGCTGCTGGGTGGAACAGTTTGGAGCTCATCACAATGTTTGAGTTCTCATGAGCTGATCATTTAGAAACCACTAAGTAAATGATATAACATTACGTCCTCTTGGCGGAAGGAATTATTGTCCAATAGAGGATCCCGCTTGGGTGTGGCTGTCATCCTAGTGACAAAGCACTAGATAGATGTTCATGGAATCAACCTCTAGTTTGCAATAAAATAAACTTTATTTTGTTTAACGACACTACTAGAGCACATTGATTTATTAATCTTCGGCTAATGGATGTCATACAGTTGGTAATTTTGACATATAGTCTTAGAAAGGAGACCCGCTATATTGTTTTTTCAATTAGTAGCAAGGGATATTTATATGCACCATCTCACAGACAGGATAGCACATATCACGGCCTTTGATATACCAGTCATGATGCACTGGCTGGAACGAGAAATAGCCCAATGGGCCCACCGACAGGGATCGATTCTAAACCGACCGCGCATCAAGTGAGCACTTTACCACTGGGTTACGTCACGCCCCCACTAGCTGGCAAATGCCCATTCGACTCTGTATTGTCAATAACGGTTTTGACGTTCATAATTTTAAGTATTTAGTTAAACAAGTTTCAGACGGACCTTAGCCAGTTTCACAACAATCGTACCTTATCCTTGGGTCTCATTCATATAAACAGTTAAAGAAGAGCCTAAATGGCATTCATTCTGAGGTTAAACAAGTTTATAACGAAATAAAAAGAGGTTGAAATTCAATACAGAACAAAGTAATATTTTGTGCAATATGGGCGTTAAATTAAAGGGACATTCCTAAGTTTGTTGCATTGTAACATGTTTCCGACTAATAAAATATTTCTACGATTAAACTTACATATTAAATATATTTTCTTGTTTAGAATATCAGTGTCTGTATATTTAATGTGTTTCTAGTTGTCTTAATATTTGTAAGAAGCCCAAACTGGATTTTGTCTTCAAATAATTTCAAAAATATATTTTAGGAAATAAAATGAAATTTAACCTAGAACGATCAGAAACACGTTTAATATACAACCACTAATATTTTATGCAGACAAATATATGTAATTACAATAATTAAAAAGTCTCTGTTAGTCGATAACATCTTAAAAATTTCAGGAAACTCAGGAATGTCCCTTTAACGGTGCTATGCCAAAGTTACAATAATGGCAGTTCCGCCAAAATATACTCTTCAAAAAAAGAAACGCATAGAGCATATTTTTCATAACATTAATTTTGAAATAACACAATAGTGAATGTTTTAGTATTATCTTATTCTATAACTAGTGGATATGATATCATGCAATTCTGAAGCTGACAAAACGCATGATTTGACGTCAGCACGTGCAAATATGTTTTTCACAATATCCATAATAATGGTTGCAAAGCTCACATTTATCACGTACAAATCATGCACGTACAGCACGTGCACTACCCCTTGACAGAAAATTGAGTTACATTCACACACGCATTATCGATAGTGTCGCTACGTAACGTTGAAATTATGCCCAGGCTGACAGAACCACAACGTAACAACGCAATTGGCCGGATGGAAGCCGGGGAATCGCAATCAACAGTTGCATGTCTTTTCAACACATCTCAAAGTACAATATCTAGGCTTTAGCACCATTATCAGCAAACTGGAGTGTCACGTGACCGCCCCAGATCCGGTCGTCCCAGAGTTACCACACCGGCGCACGACAGATACATACGTCTACGACATTTACGTGACAGATTCCTAACTGCTTCATCATCAACTTCTGCCATACCTGGGATGCGAAGAATTTCGGACCAGACCGTAAGAAACCGTTTACGTGAAGCCAATATCCGAGCTAGAAGACCAGCTAGACGGATAATTTTAACCGCGCAACATAGATGTCTACGGCTTACATGGTGCAGACATTGTTTGATATGGCGTCGACAGCAGTGGCGAAGAGTGGCTTTCAGCGACGAGTCGCGTTTTTTGCTTCAACGCGCCGACGGCAGAGTTTACAGACGACGTAACGAGCGTTATGCCAATAATTGTGTGCGACAGGTGGACAGATATGGAGGGGGGAGTGTTATGGTATGGGCGGCCATCACTTACACTGGAAGAACAGACCTTGTACATGTCCCAGGTCATCTAACAGCCCAACGTTACTGCAACGAAATTCTCCAGCGTCACGCCATACCTTTCATCAACGCAGAAAATGTCATCTTCCAGCACGACAATGCACGATCACATAGCGCACGTATAACAACAGACTTCCTGAATCAACACAATGTCGAAGTGATGCCATGGCCTTCAAGATCACCTGATCTTAACCCCATCGAGCATCTGTGGGATGAACTAGATCGACGTTTACGGCAACGTAACCCTGCGCCACAAACGCTACCCCAGCTGCTTCAGGCTTTGCAACAAACATGGGCTACAATTCCCCAGCCTGTGATTCAAGCATTATTTGATTCCATGCGTAGGAGGTGCCAAGCCGTCATTGCTGCTCATGGGGCTCATACTCGATGTTAGTGTCCATGACCGTGACCTTGATACGGTGGCCTAATCCTGTTGATTTGATAGACGATTTCATTCCAAGTGATGATCTGATCATGTTTAACAAGTTTCAATTTTACTGCTCTGGTATTGAGCAAAGACTATAAATTTGCAATCCAATCCTAACATATACCAGTTATGCGTTTCTTTTTTTGAAGAGTATATTTATTACGTTTTGCTTTGAAACATAAAGTTTATACCTTCACCTATGTGCCTGTAAAAAATTACAACTAAATAATTCCATTTACTACTAGAAAATGTTTCATTTTATGGGGGTACCTTGAGAGTGTGTCACACGAATTAACTAGTGACGTCACTGTTTTACGCGTACGCATTCAACATACTAATGGTTTTGCAGTATTCTTTGCAGACAACTTACAAACAAATAAAGATGGTGACCATGCTGTAGTTAGCCAACAATTATTCTGGAACCCCTCTTGTTGTCCAGTATAAGACTTTTAACAAAATATCATTCTTGAGTTAATTACTGAAATATTATGTGTGGTATCGATTAATTTATAGTTATTTATTACAAATAAATGTGAAAATAACGAAACACTGTAATTTCAACTTTGACATAGCACCTTTAAAATATGTATAAGAGTGATTATTTGGAACAGTTCTTACTTCCAAATAAGTTCCACCACGGCGATGGGGACTGCGTTTGCTGCTTCGCTACAAAACAAGATATCCAAAAGGAAATAATGTAAAATAGCGAAATAACAATGCATATATATATATATATATCTATCAGACATGGGGCGATTACATGACAAAAGTAATCGATTACGATTACGATTACTTCAGAATGTCATGATTACGATTACGATTACGATTACAAGGAAAATGAAAGTAATCGATTATGATTGCGATTACACTGCCCAGTAATCATGATTACAATCATGATTACATTTTCACAAATATGAACTATTTTTGAGGTGATGTTACCAACATGAAATTGTTCACTTGATTTCATTAATTATAAGAACAAATAATGGATAATTGTAGATTATTTATTACATCATATATTATAGTTAAAACATGTAATTGTATTTTCAAAACCCCTCGGTGGACTAGTTCAACTTATAGTTTTTCTCTTACAACCAGTGCACCATGACTGGTATATCAAAGGCCATGGTATGTGCTATCCTGCTGCTAATGGAAAACCTGTAGCGGGTTTCATCTGATGAGTATGTGTCAAATTTACCAAATGTTTGACATCCAGTAGTCCATAATTAATTAAGCAATGTACTATAGTAGTGTCGTTAAACAAAACAAACTTTACTTATTACATGAATATTTAAAACATATTATTATATTTAACGACAAAATGTAATTACATGTGTGTTAATCCCCAAGCTGCTAAAAGAAACCAAAGCACGCCCCTTTAATCGCCGAACTGTTCTAGTTCAGTGTCACATAAAACAAGACATATAGTTTACAGTTATCAAAGGTCCGAGTTGTCAACTATGATCATTTGACAACACATCAAAAGTGTTAAATGCGATCGGTTGTACTGTGGCAAACTCTTTGCTTTTGTTAGTCTAAATGACTGCAGACAGACAGCGCACAACCATAATCTCTTGTCTGTAAGCTTGACTGGGCAGCCAAATCTACACACAGCAATAAGTTATTTAACATATATAACCCCTCCCTCCAAAGCATCACTACAATCGTTACAATTTTAGGTAACCATTGGTATAAAGTAATATAACCCACAAATTAAAAAACGAAAGATTAAAAGAATAGGATATTTTTCTAGTGTTCTACCGGTTCAGAAAATATTTTGCTCCAGCACTTTCTTGCCACGTGACTTCTGGAGAATCAATTATTTCAGTCAACTTGTAAATTAACTGATTCACTTGACAGGTAAAAAGCCATTAAAAAAAACCCCACACAGGACAAAACGTCAGAGGAAAAAAAGTCACAACTTTTAATTAAAAAAATATATTAGGCAATGTGTAACTAACTCCTAGTTTCTTTCGATATTAGTTTGGTCGTTTCCAAGTCAAATTATAGTTCTACTTATTATAATAGAAAACAATGGGAAGTCTGCTCTATTGTCTACACTGATTGCTCAGTGCTGCACCCAACTGCTAGCACTGTTACTTGAGTTGTTACCAAGCATATCAAAAAGGTTTGGTTAATAGGCATGTTTTCAAAAGCTTATGTACGTTATATTCAATTTACTTTTTCCTTCTTCATTTCCTTTGAAGTTTTATAGCTTACCAGGTGTACATAACATATGGTACATAATATAACCATTTACAGACATAATGGAAGGTGTTGGTATAAACCAGCTAAGGAGAATATGATAATATGTGTACAGAACTCTATTTAAAACTACGTAACCATAGATTCACGCCTTCTTATTATTTTGTATCAATATTTTCCTAACTTACATACTTTGTTTACATTGCTAGTAGGTAATAACTTTATTACTTTAAAGATACATGTATATTGAAGGATGCTATAATAATTACTAATGTATAATCATAAAAAAGTGCAAGTCCATACGGTTTGAAACTTTAATCCTAGTGTAGTAATCACGGAAGTAATCATAAATTATGATTACATTAGCAATGTAATCGATTATGATTACGATTACATGGTATTCTCAAACAGAGTAATCGATTACGATTACGATTACATGAAAATATGTAATCGATTGTAATCGATTACGATTACTGATTACGATTACCCCATGTCTGATATATATATATATATATATATATATATATGTGTGTGTGTGTGTGTGTGTGTGTGTGTGTGTGTGTGTGTGTGTGTGCGTGCGTGTGTGTGTGTGTGTGTATGGGTATGTTGTGTATGTGAATATGTATCTGTATATGTGTATGTATGTATAAAATATAAAAGAAGAAACACTTCGGGATAGTGGACCAATGAACTATATTTTAAAATTAATATTTATAGGACACAAGAAAGAAATGTTTTATTTAACGACGCACTCAACACATTTTATTTACGGTTATATGGCGTCAGACATATGGTTAAGGACCACACAGATTTTGAGAGGAAACCCGCTGTCACCACTACATGGGCTACTCTTTCCGATTAGCAGTAAGGGATCTTTTATTTGTGCTTCCCACAGGCAGGATAGCACAAACCATGGCCTTTGTTGAAGCAGTTATGGGTCACTGGTCGGTGCAAGTGGTTTACACCTACCCATTGAGCCTTGCGGAACATTCACTCAGGGTTTGGAGTCGGTATATGGATTAAAAATCCCATGCCTCGACTGGGATCCGAACCCAGTATCTACCAGCCTGTAGACCGATGGCCTAACCACTAAGCCACCGAGGCCGGTTTATAGGACACAAGAGCACATTGATTAATTAATCATCGGCTAATGAATGTCAAACATTTAGTCATTCTGACTCGTAGTCATCAGAGGAAACGCGCTACATTTTTTTCTAATGCAGCAAGAGATCTTTTACATGCACTTTCCCACAGACAAAAAGTACATACCACGGCTTTTGACAAGTTGTAGTGCACTGGTTGGATCGAGGAAAACCCCAATCAGCTGAATGGATCCACCTAGGTGGTTCGATCCTGCGACGCAAGCACCTCAAGCGAGCACTCAACCGACTGAGCTAAATCCCGTCCCCGTTTTGCATCTAAAAAAATGTTTTGTTTAACGACACCACTAGAGCACATTGGTTTATTAATCATCGGCTATTGGATGTCAAACAGTTGGTAATTTTGACCAAGTCTAAGAAAGGAAACCCGCTACATTTTTCCATTAGTAGCAAGAGATCTTTTATATCCACCATCCCACAGACAGGATAGCACATACCACGACATTTGATATACCAGTCGTGGTGCACTGGCTGGAACGAGGAATAGCCCAGTGGGCCTACCGACTGCGCATCAAGCGAGCCCTTTACCACTGGGCTACGCCACGCCCCGTTTTGCATCAACGCACCATTTTAAAAGTAAGCTATGTTTGAAATGGTTTTGAGCGAAACGTCAATGTTCTGTATAGCACAATGTTTTCGCTATTGAACCTTTGGACATTTTTTGTGAATCACCAATGCGTGTGTGTGTATGTGTGTGTATGTGTGTGTGTGTGTGTGTGTGTGTGTGTGTGTGTGTGTGTGTGTGTGTGTGTGTGTGTGTGTTGATTTTATTTATTTTTTTTGGTGGGGGGGGGGGGGGCAACTATAGTCAGAGATAATAGACAGATACTTGATTTAAAATAGAGAGCTTCATTTGCTTAGCAAAAAGAGGAGTCTCGTACCCGAATGATAGAAAAGGGAAATTGAAACCTAAACTTAATTTAATAATTCATGAAATCAGTAATACATTTCAATTGACTCACGTGTGCAATGTTTTCCGTTTCTGGACAGAGTGTAGCCTTGGTTACAAATACACCTGTATGTGGGACCTATATCGACACACTGGCCGTTCAAGCACACACCTCTTCCTAGTCGCTGACAAACTGATATGATAGCTGAAATTAAATAATCACGGGTGACTGTTTTATAAAACAAATTAATAATACTCACTAGGGAGTTCTGCTCATATACACAAATCAAATCATCATCATCATCATCATCATTATCATTATGGAGAATGTTGGATCTCCTTCATCATCATCATCATCATCATCATTATCATCATCATTAGAACGATCATCATCATCGTCATCACCATCATCGTCATTATCACTATCATTATATAACATTTTGGATCACCTATGAGTGCGTGTAGCAGCCATCTTGCATTAAGTAAACTATTTCGTTACTTTTAAAATTTATTTATTCTAGGAAAACATTTTCAAAGTGTGTACGCATTTTGTATCTTTTATAAGTGCTGAAAACTCTGATTTGTTAATGCATCTGGTAGCAAAAATCATATTTTGAAATAGTTCTTTATTGAAACAAAATATGGCGTCCACATCTGCAAACATAACTGACATATTAGCTATTTATTAAACAAAGTAGCATCAAGTTGTATAAAGATTCATCTTTTGTTGGTATGTCCACACATAATTCATCTAATCAATTTTGAACCTAACAAATTTCTAAGGTGTATTTTTCAAACTGGTACGTATGAATGAATGAAAGTTTAACGACATCGGCTATTGGGTGTTAAATCAAGGTAAGTGCGTAAATGAATTGATGATCAACATCGATACAAAAATTAAAGAATTAAATTAAAACACAGTGTAAAAACATGTGCAAAAAACGTCAAATATTCACTGATAGATAAAATTTAAATTTACAAACAAATTCAGTATCGCGAAAAAATTCCAACGAAAGTTCAGGATGAACTCGAAATGATTCCATTACATTTCCGCTACCAAACATATGTTTTCTAGTTTAAGATGATTGCTCTCCACCAAAATGTGACGCACCATGAGAGTATACCGAGACTGCGCATACTGCGGTGGAGGATTCTTCTTCAAGATATATGAATGAGTCAAATATATATGACCATTGCACCCATCTGGTATCCTCGTCTCCGCTGCCGCTAATAAAGCTGGTCTGACCCACAGTACTAACTAACGACCGCCGGTAGTAGGGGTGTAGAGTAAGTGCCTCTTAATAATGCCAGAAGTAACTACTGAACTCTCCCCGAAGTGATCAGACTAAGCCCACAGCTAAAAGCTGATGGGAATGGCAGGTGTGTGGCACAGATAGCCACAGGAGACAAGCACCTGTCGCGGTTCGAGAGACAAGGACTGGGATGTGCAGGTGGACACAAAAGAAGTTGAAAGATATGAGGAGTCACCAGATCGAGAAGAAATGAGACAGAATTAAAAGGAGAGAAAGGAATCGGGACAGTGGGATAACATATATATATATATATATATATATATATATATGACCGATGCAGTCACAAGAAATACTATTTCATCCTTCCTGCATCGCATATAAGAGGCCTGCCATTCTCAAATTGCTACGTAAAATCAACACTAACTTTGAGCCCTGACGCATTTGTAGGGGTCGCTGCGGTCTTTCCGGAAGCCGTCGTTACAATGACAAAAATCTGTGTTCCCGTCGCCGTCTAGATCAACACAGCGTCCGTTGATGCACACAGAACACGTGGAGACCTGTGGTGATGTTGTCGCTAAGACGTCAAACAAAAAGGAAGACAATTGGTGTTAACCCTTGATGTAGGTTGTAGGCGAGACATTTATGCGAAATGTTAATATAGGGATCTTAAACCGTGAATGTAGATGGTACATACTTGTGGAAACATTGCGGGTTAGGAAAGCACTTGTTCCAACTCTGAAGATAATACACTGTTCCCTCGATGAAAATTGTGCCCCCCCCCCCCCCAAATCCCAGTTGCTATTATTAGAAATGTTACTCAATGTATATAAATGGTTTTAGATTAGTGATGTTAACCAGTGTATGAAGACACCACGACTGGTATTAAAGGCCGTGGTATGTACTATCCAGTACGTGGAATGGTGCATATAAAAGATCTAAAGGATAAAATAATATATGCAGGTGGTTTTAGATTGGGGAAAGTTACAAAATGTATGTAGGTAATAAGTACACAAACACACACACACACACACACACAGAAACACACACACACACAGACACACACACACACACACACACACACACACACAGAAACACACACACACACACACACACACACACAGAAACACACACACACACACACACCATTGGTTGAGTTTTTCCACACACCATTTTCATTGTGGGTTTTTTATATTAATCAAACTTACATTTGGCTTCACAGACGAACTTCGATAATACGGCCAGCTGATATCCGGGCAGACACTGACACTTGTATTTTCCGTCCACCTCCCTGTAACACCTGCCATTCTTACAACCCGTCAACAAACATCCTAAAACCAGTCATATCTCAATATTAAAGGAAATTTTATCAACATAATTATATTCATTTGTGGGGTGGATGGGGGTGGGTTGGGGATATACAGGAGTGTTCAGGATCTAATGCTCGTGAATAATTAAACTACCTTCAGTAGCATTTTTCACATTCATTTAACGTCATCTGGTCTAGCGAGCAACAGCAAAAAAAAAGAAGAAAAAAAAAAGAAGAAATAGACAGGCCTCCAAAAAAAGCATCACACTTAAACACTCTCCATGTCCCTGCAGTAATTTCTACTAGGACACACCTATTATTATCATAAATTGTTAAAAGACAACACGAGAAACGTTACATATCGAAGTGTATCATTATTATTACTACATACTGGTATATTACAGTGATATGTCACATATACTTCACGCTGTGCTTGTAAACTTTCAGATTTGCTTGGAGTTATCTCCCTTATGCCGTTCTTGTCGTAATAAATACAATAAAGTTAACCGACCTGACTGAAATGTGATTTGAAAAATCAACTACTTTTATTCTTCTGTTCCTGATCGGGCCTCTGGCTATCAGAGACGGGACTCGGAACCTTCATGCTGGAAACCGTAGTGGTATATGAGCATGTTAAAATTCACCCATCCACCCACTTTTATTCTTCTGTTCCTGATCGGGCCTCTGGCTATCAGAGACGGGACTCGGAACCTTCATGCTGGAAACCGTAGTGGTATATGAGCATGTTAAAATTCACCCATCCACCCACTTTTATTCTTTCTTACATTTTGATATATCCCAAAACTCTATTAGCTCTTTTGTGCCAAACAGTCCAGTAGGCCTACAGACACGGTTAGAGACCGGCCGATATGAGAATTTGCCGGCGAAACAATGATTCTGTCCATATGTGATAACCAATCTGTTGAGGATGAAATTCATGTATGAGGATCTTCGTTTTAATTTGTTCGAACATGCTTATTTATGTTGTAAAACGTTTATGCTGCTACCTGATTTAGAAAAGTTATGTGTTTTAATGTCAGAGCCTAACCTTGTATTTGTAACAGCCAAAACCTCGTTTTATATTTGACAACGTCGCAGAGATTTTATATACACATTAGTGTTAGTGTTATTATTATTATTATTTTAATTGATACATACTTGTATTATTTAACTATACTGTCTCTCATAAATCCATAAGGAATGGCTTATGTACTTTTATGTTTGTTTTATTTTGTAAATGTGTGATATACATAAGGTGAGAAGTTAATACATTATCTGTCTGTCTGTCTGTTAATTGACAGTATGATTTGCTTATAAGGGTTATGTCCCTTGTATCTCGATAGATTAAAGCAAGGAAACGAACATATGCTAATATTACTGGCCCCACCAGTTGATGGCGTCTTCCGACGCCTGTTGCATGGGAATTCAGCAATCGCATCCCATTGTGGCGTCCCGCCAAGCATTGTCTATTTAACTAAACTGTTTTAGAATAGATTCACATAGATAGTACAACCGGCCTCGGTGGTGTCGTGGTTAAGCCATCGGACATAAGGCTGGTAGGTACTGGGTTCAAAACCCGGTACCGGCTCCCACCCAGAGCAAGTTTTAATGACTCATTAGGTAGATGTAAGACCACTACACCATCTTGTCTCTCACTAACCACTAACCCACTGTCCTAGACAGACAGCCTAGATAGCTGAGGTGTCTGCCCCGGACAGCATGCTTGAACCTTAATTGGACATAGCCACGAAAATAAGTACACATGATGTATAGAAAATCGAAGAATGGTGAGTGACACGAAGAAAACATAACTGGATGACTTATTATAAATGTTTACTTTTAATATTAAAAATACTAGAGTCTGCAACATTAAACTAGATGACTTATTGTAAATGTTTAAATTTTAATATTAAGAAAATAACAAAGACTGCAGCTTTAAAGTAAATGTATAACAACACGACTCACCGCTGTGTATGCACTTGGTGCGGTCTGTCGGGGATATGTAGAAACCAGGGTTACAGACGCACTGGGCGTAACCGTTACCCATCTCACGACACTTGCCATTCTCACAGGACAGAGTAGCACAGCTCCTAGTGGCTGAATACATACAAATACACAGTAAAACCTAGTTACAAATACACAGTAAAACATAGATACAAATACACAGTAAAACATAGATACAAATACACAATAAAACTTGGTTACAAATACACAGTAACACATAGTTACAAATACACAGTAAAAACATAGATACAAATACACAGTAAAACATAGTTACAAATACACAGTAAAAACATAGATACAAATACACAGTAAAACCTAGTTACAAATACACAGTAAAACCTAGATACAAATACACAGTAAAACATAATTACAAATACACAGTAAAACATAGTTACAAATACACAGTAAAAACATAGATACAAATACACAGTAAAACATAGTTACAAATACACATTAAAACATAGTTACAAATACATATTAAAACATAGTTACAAATACACAGTAAAACAGTTACATATACTCATTAAAACATAGTTACAAATACACATTAAAACATAGTTACATATACATTTTAAAACATAGTTAGAAATACACAGTAAAACATAGTTACAAATACACATTAAAACAGTTACAAATACACAGTAAAACATAGTTACAAATACACAGTAAAACAGTTACAAACACACGGTAAAACAGTTACAAACACACATTAAAACATAGTTAAAAATACACAGTAAAACATAGATAAAAATACACAGTAAAACATACTTAAAAATACACAATAAAGCAGTTACAAATACACAGTAAAATACAGTTACAAATACAAACACATAATAATAAATTAATGTGCTCTCGTGGTATTGTTAAACAAAACAAACTTTTATTAGTTTAAGGTTATTTTTTTAAACCAATGTATGTGTGTGTACAATTTATGTGTGTTTGTGTGCGCGCGCATTCGTGCGAGTTTATCCAGTGTTTGACTGTATTAGTGTTGCTATGGATGTGTGTCCGAGTTTATTCAGATTATACAAAGGATAAAAATTCCCACCTATTGGTTTACCAACAACAAATTCATCACCGCCTAACCAACCACGTTTGTCAACTGAAAAACAAAACATAACCATGTTAAATGAATACAGATTTAAAACTAAAAACCATTTGTGTACGTTATAGATGTCGTGCGTTTGAGCTATCGCGTTTCATTATTTTATGGCGTATGTGTGTGTGTGTGTGTGTGTGCGCGCGCGCGTGTTTGGATATGTTGTGTGTGAGTTTGAGTGTGCATTTTGTTTGCAATGCGAATGTGACGAGTGCGGTATGTGTGTGCGTTGGCATGCATCTGAGTTTTATCGTAAAGTTTAGAAAATGGAGACAAAGAAAATTAATAATTGTAATTAATCACACCATGGAGATTCGAACGAAAAATTATTAGTAGCTATAATTCATTCATTCATTCATTCATTCAATCATTCATTCCACCAGTGTGAGGAACCGAGGAGCTAGAGAACCAAAGAGATTTGTCAACATATATTTACAACTGTACTTTCGATTTCATTCTGAAAATAAATGATGAGCATGTATTTCCTTTTTTCACAAGTCGGGTGCGCATTTGTCTAGTGAATTTAAAATTTCTCAACTGATCATTTATCTGGCAACTAATTATCGATATACATATGTATGTACATGTTTGACAGAGTTATGGCCCTTGAACTTAGGAGATACGAAAATTTGTTTTGTTTTTGTATAAATGTTTTTGCAATACCTCAAGATACCGAGCTGAAATGTTTTATTTAGCTTTATCATGTTCTGTTACAGATAAAGTTTAACATTCATAGCGATTTATCCATTTTTCACAGAGTTATGACCCTTTAACTTAAGAGATACGAAGTTTTGTTGGACCCGGTAGGGGGCATGTATTGTTTTAGCAATACAATACTTATTTTTCCATCTCAGTCGCCAGTGGTATATCAAAGGCCGTCTGTCCTATCTGTTGGATGCTGTATATAAAAGAGTTCTTTCTCCTCATGAAAAAATGTAGCGGGTTTCCTTTTAGACTATATGTCAGAATTATCAAATGTTTAATATCCAATAGCCAATGAGAAATGAACCAACATGCTGTAATGGTGTCTTTAACATATTTCAGTCTTTCCTTAACTCAGTTCTATAAGTTTTGCCCTCATGTTACAAACACAAACATTGGTTTTGTAAGTAGACTGCCTATAAACACCAGTGTTTTGGTTAATTAAACACTAGAAACCTGGTTACCTGTGTTTGCTTGTTTGATGATATACTCGCCACCACTTCGCCAGCTGTTTGACGTCACGGCAGAGGTACCCGCGTTCCATACCTGCTGACGGTCCGTGGAGCCAACTGCGACTGAGAAATATACAATAATCGAGGTTAGTCAGTAATTAGTCAAACTGTCAAGTCTCTAAAATACACGGTAATCGAGGTTAACCAGTAATTAGTCACAAGGTCAAGTCTCTAAAATACACGGTTATCGAGGTTAGTCAGTAATTAGTCACAAGGTCAAGTCTCTAAAATACACGATAATCGAGGTTAGTCAGTAATTAGTCACAAGGTCAAGTCTCTAAAATACACAGTAGTCGAGGTTAGTCAGTAATTAGTCACACGGTCAAGTCTCTAAAATACACAGTAGTCGAGGTTAGTCAGTAATTAGTCACAAGGTCAAGTCTCTAAAATACACAGTAATCGAGGTTAACCAGTAATTAGTCACAAGGTCAAGTCTCTAAAATACACGATAATCGAGGTTAGTCAGTAATTAGTCACAGGGACAAGTCTCCAAAATACACGGTAATCGAGGTTAGTCAGTAATTAGTCACAAGGTCAAGTCTCTAAAATACACGATAATCGAGGTTAGTCAGTAATTAGTCACAGGGACAAGTCTCCAAAATACACGGTAATCGAGGTTAGTCAGTAATTAGTCACAAGGTCAAGTCTCTACAATACACAGTAATCGAGGTTAGTCAGTGATTAGTCACAAGGTCAAGTCTCCAAAATACACGGTAATCGAGGTTAGTCAGTAATTAGTCACAAGGTCAAGTCTCTACAATACACAGTAATCGAGGTTAGTCAGTAATTAGTCACAAGGTCAAGTCTCTACAATACACAGTAATCGAGGTTAGTCAGTGATTAGTCACAGGGTCAAGTCTCTACAATACACAGTAATCGAGGTTAGTCAGTAATTAGTCACAAGGTCAAGTCTCTACAATACACAGTAATCGAGGTTAGTCAGTGATTAGTCACAAGGTCAAGTCTCTACAATACACAGTAATCGAGGTTAGTCAGTAATTAGTCACAAGGTCAAGTCTCTACAATACACAGTAATCGAGGTTAGTCAGTAATTAGTCACAAGGTCAAGTCTCTACAATACACGGTAATCGAGGTTAGTCAGTGATTAGTCACAAGGTCAAGTCTCTAAAATACACGGTAATCGAGGTTAGTCAGTAATTAGTCACAAGGTCAAGTCTCTACAATACACAGTAATCGAGGTTAGTCAGTAATTAGTCACAGGACGGTGCTATAAAATATACAGTAAGCGAGATTAATCAGTAATTAATGATACTGACCATTCCTTAAAAGCACAGTAAGGAAGAAAAAGAAACAAAGAAGCAAACTACTTTAATATATTGCGACATACTATTGTAAGTGGATATTGGTACTAGTAAACTTAAATTATGGCATGAAGATGATATGCATCGACCCCGTCAGATAATCCTATTTAAGCTGCAAAAATAGACAGAACCACCGATCAGACATAAGCTTCACACAGTTCATGTGTTCCAATTTTAACAGTACACCATCTAGCACATTTAACTAGCTATAGTGTTCATAAAAAGTGTCCGTTACTATCAGTATCTAGTCGGAAGTTTCTTATTATCTCAGTTAACAAAGCGTTAAGCTCATGCACAGATGGACCCTGTTTCGAATCCCCTCAGAGGAAGTAGATTTAAATCCAGGTAGAGACTGGGTGTGTTCTAAGCACGAAAAAATATTTAAAGTGCATTCACTGCTATTATTCAACTTCCTTTTAAAAGTTGCTTTTAACATCCATCCACACATTGTGTGTGTATAAACTTTCGTGGTTATATTACTCTTTCACGCCGATTACACTAACATGAACTACTCACCAACATGAATTACAGCGACATGCTTGTATAATTAACGAAACCAGCCAAACGTTCAGACGCCATCAGTCATCATCATATGTATTATTAATACGTACCAGACTCTGATTCAGATTGTCTGTGTTCACGACACAAACCCGGGACAGCCGGGCGTTACCCAGTACACCCACATAATGAATGAGACGTCGAGCAATTGCGTCACTTGTGCAGATCGTGTTATTGTTTTGTCAATGGACCGTGGAAAAGACAAAGAAAGGAAAGGAATGTTTGCCTAACGACACCTCGGCACATTTAGTCTGAACGACGTGCCTGAACCTCTTTTGGATATAGGCACTTTAATAAAATAACAGTAATCTGAACGACAAACCGGCCTCGGTGGCGTAGTGGTTAGGCCATCGGTCTACAGGCTGGTAGGTACTGGGTTCGGATCCCAGTCGAGGCATGGGATTTTTAACCCAGATACCGACTCCAAACCCTGAGTGAGTGCTCCGCAAGGCTCATTGGTTAGGTGTAAACCACTTGCACCGACCAGTGATCCATAACTGGTTCAACAAAGGCCATGGTTTGTGCTATTCTGCCTGTGGGAAGCGCAAATAAAAGATCCCTTGTTGCCTGTCGTAAAAGAGTAGCCTATGTGGCGACAGCGGGTTTCCTCTAAAAAAACATGTGTGGTCATTAACCATATGTCTGACGCCATATAACCGTAAATAAAATGTGTTGAGTGCGTCGTTAAATAAAACACTTCTTTCTAAACGACAAAACCGTAATACATGATCAGGGCCGTATTTCTGCACAGTGCAGTATCGAATGAGCATTTGGCAAAATAATGGTCGATTCCATGAATGTTTTTCTAGTGCCCTTTATATGTAAGTGAACTGCCTCATATATAGGAGGTCAGCCACACCAGAGTAGATCTTTTTCGGGAAATTTCATCCCTCTTGCACCGCCAACTAGCACCGGGCAGCTGTGATAACATGCACTCATGAATCACTGTCATAGCAGTGCTGGTATTAGGTGTTCGCGAAGGTGAGAAAATCCTGCCCCACGGCTACAACTATTATGCATATACTATTATATTTATTTCGATACGCGGTCGAAAGAAAGAGGAAACCCGCGGCCACCACATGGTTACTCCTAACGATAATGAATGAATGAATGAATGAATGAATGTTTAAAGGGACATTCCCGAGTTTGCTGCAGTTTTTAAGATGTTATCGACTAACAGAGACTTTTTAACGATTGTAATTACATATAAAAAAAAAATTCGGCACAAAATATTAGTGGCTGTATATTAAACGTGTTTCTGATCGTTCTAATATTCGTACTAGGTTAAATTTCATTTTATTTCCTAAAATATTGTTTTTTCGTACGTACGAAATTATTTGAAGACAAATTCCAGATTGGTCTTCTTACAAATATTAAGACGACCAGAAACACATTGAATATGCAGACACTGATATTCTGAGAAAGAAAACATATTTAATATGTAAGTTTAATCGTAGGAATATTTTATTAGTCGGAAACATCTTACAATGGAGCAAACTCGGGAATGTCCCTTTAACGACACCCCAGCACGAAAAATACATCGACTATTGGGTGTCAAACTATGGTAAACGCAAATCTAAAAAACCCATCAATATAAAATCCAACAGTTAAATAAAAACACTGTGAAAAGAACTGTAAAAATACAAATATCACAGATATGTAAAATTAAAATTTAGAATAAAAGTCAGTATCACTTAAAAACTGCAATAAAAGTTCTGGATGGAATCGAAATGAATCCATCACATTTCTTTGTCTAAATACATCTTTTCGAGTTGCTGACAAATGCTTACACTCCACCACAATGTGTCGCACCGTCAGAGTACACCGACAGTGCTGACACTGAGGTGGAGGATCTTTCTTCAAGATAAATGAACGGGTCAAGTAAGTATGACCGATGCGGGCACTCTCCCGAGACCGGCTTGATGGCATGAACCTTGTTTGCAACCGCACCGTCCCAATCATGTTGCCAAGTCGAAAAGATAAATTTGTTAATACTATATTTAAAATCAGTATACGGTACACCAACCCTGGCATGAGGCAAATCCAAAGCAGACTTGGCAGCTGAATCCGTCTTTTCATTACCCCTGATGCCAACATGGCTGGGCACCCAACAAAATACAATATCTTTATTGGCAAAGGATAAAAAGACACACTTTCGTACCACCATCCTAGCCTAAATAAAACTTGTGTGTTTCGGGTAAAAAAAAGTGTAAAAAAGTAAAAATTTAGAAAAAAAACTGACCTAACCTTTTGACACTTCTTATGGCAATCCCTCTTTGACTTCAACATAGTATTATGTTTATATCCACTGACGCTTGAAGTACGCTCTGCTGGTCACAGATTTCAGTTGTCTAGTCTGTTTTTCCAGAATCGATGTCAGTAAGGTTGTATTTAATAATTCAACGTAGGCGTTTTGCATTCTGAGGCATGTTAAGGAGGGCGAGCTACACTGATTTTTGCACCTGACGCTGGATGAATTAGATAGGCTAAATGACGATGGTACCAGTCGAATTGTTAGCGAACACATCACTGGTTGCATCCGATAATTGTTTTTAAAAAAATATATTTTATTGCATTTTAAAACAACAACAAATGAATTAAAGGGACATTCCTGAGTTTGCTGCAATTTGATGTTATCGACTAATAAAATGTTTCTACGATTAAAATTACATATTAAATATATTTTCTTGTTTCGAATTTTAGGGGCTGTGTATTAAACGTGTTTCTGATCGTTCTAATATTTGTACTTGGTTAATTTTCATTTTATTTCCTAAAAAATCTAGTTTGGGCTTCTTACAAATATTAAGTCGATCAGAAACGCACTAAATATACAGAAACTGATATTCTAAACAAGAAAATATATTTAATATGTAAGTTTAATCGTAGAAATATTTTATTAGTCGGAAACATCTTACAATGCAGCAAACTCAGGAATGTCCCTTTAAGCACACGTTATATAACTTACAAGGCCTTCTCCATAATACATACATGTCATAACAGTAATATATTTATGCAGTTTAAATTTGAACACAAATAAGTATTATTGAAAGAGAGAAAGAAAGAATGAGTGAAGGAAAGAGATAAATGAAGCAATAAAAAACACACCCCCCAAAAAAACCCCCACAAAAAACAACAACAACAAACCCAAACACTTTCATACGTTATTTGCTAATTTAGGGAAACCTTTTGTTTTATTTATACATTTATGTACATGAAAAACTGTCTTTATTGCCTTTTTCACTTCTACGAGCATGTTTGCCATTAAAAATGACATGTCAATTTATAGGCTGAAATATTTGCAATAAATTCCAGAGAATGCATCTTTGTCTTTCATACCGGCCTCAGCGGCGTCGTGGTTAGGACATCGGTCTACAGGCTGGTAGGTACTGGGTTCGGATCCCAGTCGAGGCATGAGATTTTTAATCCAGATACCGACTCCAAACCCGAAGTAGAAAGCAGTAGGTGGTTTGTGCTATCCCTTGCTGCTAATCGGAAAGACTAGCCCAGTTAGTGGCGACAGAGGATTTCCTCTCAAAATCTGTGTGGTCCTTAACCATATGTCTGACGCCATATCACCGTAAATAAAATGTGTTGAGTGCGTCGTTAAATAAAACATTTCTTTCTTTCTTTGTCTTTCATATAAACTGTATTCACAGAAAAAAAAGAAAATTGTTTTGGAAATGATTTTCAGAACTACACGAAAAGTCGATGCTAAGGCCAACTCGATATACATGTGCTTTCAAATTACTACACCCGTGACTTAAATTGGTATGCAATACAATTTCTCTTCTATTGCCAAATGAATAGTATGGTGCAACGCATGGGACATTGGGTTTTATTGCTTTTTGTAAATGAAGATATGTTTTGACAATTTCGAATTTCAGCTCGTAGGTTGTTCCATAGTTTTATTGTCGAATGGATAAATGACGATTGAAGTAAATTAGTTCTAGCAGAGGATACAGAAATATCATTACGCTTTCTGTTTCTTCATCCGGTCCTGAGATATGGACATAAACAAAATTCAGTAGTTGTATGTCGGTATTACTTGTGATGAGTGTAATATATAGTCCGGTTTAAAAATTAATATAAAATGTAGAATACTGGGTAACTGCCATCCTTTAAAACTGGTTATAAAACAAGAAAATGTGACCCGGGTTTGGTAAACGTAACCCAACAAACATGTGTGTGTGTTGCGGCTTTCGTTCTCCATCCTCTCTCTCTCTCGTCTCTCTCTCGGGTGGTCTGTGTCTCTGTGTCTTCTCTCTCTCTCTGGTCTCTCGTCTCCTCTCTCCGTCTCTCTTCTCTCTCTTATCCCTCCCCTCCTCTCTCTCTCTCCGTCTCCTCTCTCTCTCTCTCTCTCTCTCTCTCTCCCTCTCTCTCTCTCCCCTGTCTCTCTTTCTCTCTTACTAACGTCACTATACGTGCATGTCTCCCCCTCTCTCTCTCTCTCTCTCTCTCTCTCTCTCTCTCTCTCTCCCCCTGTCTTTCTCTAACTCACTACTAACTCACTACTAACGTCACTACGTGCATGTCTCTCCCCCCTCTCTCTCTCTCTCTCTCTCTCCTCCTCTCTCTCTCTCTCCCTCTCTCTCTCTCTCTCTCACTCTCTCTCCCTGTCTTTCTCTCTCTCTACTAACTACTAAACGTCACTACGTGCATGTCTTCTCTCTCTCCTCTCTTCTCTCTCTCTCTCTCTCTTCTCTCTCTCTGTCTCTCTCTCTCTCCCCGTCTCTTCTCTCTACTTACTAACTACTTACGTCACTACGTGCATGTCCTAGCCTGCCACTCCCCCCCCTCTCTCTCTCTCTGTCTCTCTCTCTCCCCCGTCTTTCTCTCTTACTAACTACTAACGTCACTACGTGCATGTCTCTCCCTCTCCCTCCCTCTCTCTCTCTCCTCTCTCTCTCTCTCTCTCTCTCTCTCTCTCTCTCTCTCTCTCTCTCTCTCTCTCTCTCTCTCTCTCTCTCCCCTGTCTTTCGCTCTTACTAACTACTAACGTCACTACATGCATGCCTCTCCCCCCCCTCTCTCTTTCTTTCTCTCATACGGGTTTCAATTTGTCGAAACAGGTGAGTCGGGACATAGCTCAGTGGTCTAGGATCGATACCCGTCGGTGGACCCATTGGGCTATTTCTCGTTATAGCCAGTGCTCGACAACCGGTGTAACAAAGGCCATGGTATATAATATCCTGTCTGTAAATTGGTGAATATAGAAGATCCCTTGCTGCGTCATTAGCAAACAAACACCTCCAAAAAAAGCAAGAAAAAAACCACACAAAACAAAACAAAACAAAAAACACCCACCACCACCAACAACTAACAAACAAACAAACAAAAACACCCACCCCACGAGGCGGCAGGTGTCATGGGTCACAGAATCAATGGACTCGTTTTCCCCCAATACCAACCAGTGCCCCGTCGACTGGCATATCAGTGGCCGTGATAATAGTACATGTATATTGTTTAACTATGGGATGGTACATATAAATTTATCCCTCACCTCCTTTTCCCGTAGGAGTAGCCTATGTGACGGCAACGTATATGCGTTCTCTCTTTCCAAGTAACCCTATATGTTGAACATCAAATAATCATAAGTTTAGAAATGTGCCAATGTACCGTTACATAAACATGCCGATCTAGCTCAGTCGGTAAAGCGCGTGACTGAGGTGACCGGCGCAGTGGTTAAGCCATCGGACTATAGGCTGGTAGGTTCAGGGTTCCGGCCCCAACCCAGAACGAGTTCTTAAAGGGACATTCCTGAGTTTGCTGCAATTTTTAAGATATTATCGACTAACAGAGACTTTTTGGCGATTGTAATTACATATCAAATATATTTTTCTGCATAATATATTAGTGGCTGTATATTATACGTGTTTCTGACCATTCTAATATTTGTACTAGGTAAAATTTCATTGTATTTCCTCAAATGTATTTTTTCGTACGTACGACATTATTTGAAGACAAAA
The DNA here is from genome assembly GCF_016097555.1 of Gigantopelta aegis. Taxonomy (NCBI): domain Eukaryota; kingdom Metazoa; phylum Mollusca; class Gastropoda; order Neomphalida; family Peltospiridae; genus Gigantopelta; species Gigantopelta aegis. The sequence continues at coordinate 9,177,992 of NC_054707.1, forward strand.
TCCGATTTGGGCTTCTTACAAATATTAAAACGACGATAAACACATTGAATCTACAGACACTGATATTCTAAAAAAGAAAATATATTAAATATGTAAGTTTAATCGTAGAACTATTTTATTAGTCGGAAAGATCTTACAATGCAGCAAACTCAGGAATGTCCCTTTAAGGGCTCAATGGGTAGGTGAAAGGCCACTACACCCTCTTCTCTCTCACTAACCAACTAACAATTAAACCACTGTCCTGGACAGACAGCCCAGATAGCTGAGATGTGTGCCCAGGACAGCGTGCTTGAACTTTAATTGGATATAAGCACGAAAATAAGTTGAAATAAAATAAATAAATGAAAATGACTGAGGTGTTGGGGTAATAGGATCGAAAGCCTATGTGGACCCATACCAGGACCATGATCGGGACGAATAAAATCAAATCATAGCCCCACGACTGATATACAGGTCAGAATTACCAAACGTTTGCCATCCAGTGACTGCTTATTAATTAATCAATGTGCTTTAGTGGCGCTCTGTGCATTTATCTACATCCAGTTCTATATACTGCTATATAAAACCTGCTCATTCAGTACATACACCTGTTTTAACTTCATTTTATCACAAAATACTAAAGTAAAATTCAGTAAAGTTTGTCAGACATGTTTAGCACTAAAAAATAAATGCCTTACCTTTAAAAGTTGAACTCAAAACACAAGCAAATAGTGCCACAAAATTATCTGCAATCATAGTTTTAGTTTCAGTTTTAGAAATGAAATTACAATATGACCTAAACACTTGCCAGAGTTTTAGATAACTAAGTGGCAGTATCCATGGGGTGTTTGTATTTTAAGAGTAATAAAACAACACAGACAACCACAACGGTTGTCATGATATTTGTTAAATATTTTGGAATTCGTGTCGGTCAAATCTGTTGGTCTGTGTTTATGACGTCTTAATCTGAAAACAACTGGGTTACTGTCATATCTCATTAATATCGTCTTTGTGTTTACCGGGGAAGTGACACGTTTCAACAAAATATTCAACAGATGTACACGTGAAATAAATAACACTAGAGTTGCGAGGACTCTGAAAAACCGGTTCTTATTCATATAAAATTAAATAATACGGCAATCACTAACACTGAACACATAATTGCCTTGTAACCGTAGTTATTTGGAGTTGAAATAATGTAGAGTTGCATTGTAGACATTCCTCCGCGAAATGTTTTTATTGTTCTATATCTGTTGAATGATCCCCAGGATTATATTTTATACAGATGTATCCGATTTGGAATGTGATAAACGTTTTGTGATATGATAATCTGAATTGGTTGGATAATGTATAACTGTTTAATTATAATTAAAATCAGTACACTACAAACCTGTAGAAACCGGCAGGGGGGGGGGGGGGGGGAGCGTTAGGGGCCTGTGCCACCCCACACACACTTCAGGGCGAAAATGTACGTTTTGGTTTATTCAACTCTATATAAATAATGATAAAAATACGGTTTCTGCCTCCCCCGCTTGAGACTGTGAACCGGCCACTAAAGTGTGTGTTCCCCCACACTCCACATAGAATTCCTACGTGCCTGCACTAGTCAGTTTTCATTATGTTCTACACTAAATTAAAATATGAAAAAACTTGACATTACTTATCTTCCTCCATACAGTTGCGGAGCAGGGGTGGGGGTTGGGGTGACTGATTGCATTTCAGAACATCTACAATGTAGTTTTCGAAATTTTAATGGGGAGCATACCCCCGAATCCTCCTAGAAACGTTGCGTTGCACCCTCGATCTGTTAACCCCCTCTCCCAATGTCTACTTGCTTCCGCCGTTCCTGCGTTCGGTACACATGGTTAGATATGTTCTATAAAAGGTCGCACGGAGTAGCCTTTTATTGTATTAAAAATATCATCCCAGCACGTTTGTGTGGAATAATTTTACGAAATTTAAAAATTCATATTTATTATTAAGCCATCGATCTTTAAATTTGATCGACACAACCGTTACTACAAATCAAAATTGTATGTCTGTACAAAGGAGAGTCAAAATGTCGTTTCAACAATATTATGAAATTAAAAAAACTCCACTGCCATGTGTTCTGCCACTCCACACGACCAAGCAGCATTCCTGATATGTCTGCAATATGCTCTAGTGGTGTCGTAAAACAAAACAAACTTTTAACTTTTTATTATGGACGTGGTGACATTTTGATTGACATTGTGGTGCTGATGTTTTGTTTGCTTTATAACACAACCCTCACCTGTCTCACCTACTTTTCGAACTATCTCGTACCTGCTTGACTGACAAACGTTTCATTAACGTCAATAAGACAAACCATAAATCTCAACGAATGTCACACTATTGGCGTCACATCCTGACCTGCACGCACTTTCATCAATATTTATATCGCGTCACACCAGTCAAGAAATAATCCCCGACCAGTTCTCCGGGAGTGATACACCAAAGACCGTGGTATATACGGTCGTGTCTGTTGGAAAGTGGGTTTGTAGTGGGAATAGCTTATGTAGCGGGTTTCTTTTTCTCTCTTTCGACCAAGCGTAAAAATAATCATATGTTAGACACCAAATACCCATAGCTTTGAAATGTCATTAAACATATATGCTTTAAAGTTTGTTTTGTTAACGACACCGCTAGAGCTCACTGAGTTATTAGTCATCGGCTATTGGATGTGAAACATTAGGTTATTTTGGAATACAGTCTTAGAGAGGAAACCCGCTAAATGTTTCAAAGGATCTTTTATTTGAACCATCACACAGACAGGATAACACATACTACGGCCTTTGATATACCACTGTCGGTGCACGAGAAATAGCCCAATGTGCCCACCGACGGGGATCGATCCAGATATGCCTTCGACCTAACTGTTTTGTATATACTGAACAACAAAAGAAACATGAATGTTAATTTAATTTTCTTTAATTTATTTTAAATTATTAGTTTTTGTGTCTATTAAAATTATCATTGTTAGGCCAAGTTTTACAATCTATTTGAGGAATTAATTTTATCAATAAAACATATACACATTAAAACTCTATCGAATTAATTTTATCAATAAAACATATCATATACATTAAAGGGACATTCCTAAGTTTGCTGCATTATAAGATGTTTCCGACTAATAAAATATTTTTACGATTAAACTTACATATTAAATATATTTTCTTGTTTAGAATATCAGTGTCTGTATATTCAGTGCGTTTCTGGTCGTCTTAATATTCGTAAGAAGCCCAAACTGGATTTTGTCTTAAAATAATTTCGTACGTACGAAAAAAAGAAAAAAAAAAAGGGAAATAAAATGAAAATTAACCTAGTACAAATATTAGAACGATCAAAAACACGCTTAATATACAGCCAATAAAATTCGAAACAAGAAAATATTATATTTAATATGTAAGTTTAATCGTAGAAACATTTTATCAGTCGATAACATCTTAAAAATTGCAGCAAACTCAGGAATGTCCCTTTAAACAATTCGCTTTCCGTTTGTTATTTAGTATAGGTGAGACACAAAAATATCCAAGGTTTTCTTTAGGTAGCCGTACATCAAACAATATCTCAAAAGGTCAAAGTTCGAGGTGCACCCAACGTTTCATCCCACAGTTCAGACTACCAATCCTGCAATTGGTAATAAAACTTAAGAACAAAGATAGAAAAAAAAAACCCACAACAAACGCATACATTTACTGCGGAATATCTTTTTATCCGTCGCGTTTCCATGACATTTAGGAGGGATATGGTATGCTAACCTTTGACTAACACCTGGTATCATAAATGTTGACTATGATTGATTGAAATAATTTGTTTATTCACCGTTGGTTATGGAACATCCTGAAGAAATACTAAGGCGGGTGTTTTAAACATGTATTATTAATAATATCATATGCACATTTTGTTTCACTTAAAGGGACATTCCTTAGTTTGCTACATTGTAAGATGTTTCCGAAAACTAAAATATTTCTACGATTAAACTTATATAATAAATATATTTTCTTATTTAGAATATCAGTGTCTGTATATTCAATGTGTTTCAGGTCGTCTTAATATTTGTAAGAAGCCCAAACTGGATTTTGTCTTCAAATAATTTTGTACATACGAAAAAAATATATTTTAGGCAATAAAATGAAATTTAACTTAGTACAAATATTAGAACGATCAGAAACACGTTTAATATACAGACACTAATATTTTATGCAGTAAAATATATTTAATATGTAATTACAATCGTTAAAAAGTCTCGTTAGTCGATAACATCATAAAAAATTGCAGCAATTTCAAGAATGTCCCCTTAAGAGCATGTATGTAATAGGAGTTTGAAACCCTGGTATCACCACGTTTGATTTGTACTCGAGATCAGTTTATTGTTGGCTCGTACAGAACTACCAGACATTTTATTTGTTACCAGCGCGATCTTTACAACATATCTAAACATAACATTAGATTTTCTTTGAACTATAATAACATTTGTTTTTCAACTTCGCAGGTTGGCGTAAAGTATGCAGTGTATACATTGTTTTTGAAATAAGAACTAATTTACACAGAACGGTCACGGTTTGTATAACATTGTTCTAATTTTGAAACATATTAACAATGCAAGCAGAACACACAGACATTATTTATTTTGTCCTCTGTAGTGATGTCATTTTCTTCATTTTGTTACATTCAGTCTTTAGTGGCGTCATCCATTCACTATTGAGCAAATCGTATAGTATCGGGACGGTTATAATTTATAGCCTTGTAAACAATATTTGGCTAGTACTGGCAGTGCCGAGAATCAGACGATTTCGTGAGAATTTCGTGGCTCCAACTGAGAATGTTTTTCTCACTCCTTGTTGTCTTATCTCACAGTACATCTCCCATGAACAGCAACCATAACCAACCGACTGATCCAAGAAACAGATTCCCTGTCAAAGAGAACAAACAATTGTTATAAACATTTTATATTATGTAATATACACACTGATTCAAGAAACAGATTCCCTGTCAAAGAGAACAAACAATTGTTATAAACATTTTATACTATGTAATATACACACTGATTCTAGAAACAGATTCCCTGTCAAAGAGAACAAACAATTGTTATAAACATTTTATATTATGTAATATACACACTGATTCTAGAAAAAAGATTCCCAGTCAGAGAGAACAAACAATTATTTATAACATTTCATGTTATGTAATATACACACAAAGATCCTAGAAACAGATTCCCTGTCAAAGAAAACAAACAATTATTATAAACTTTTCATGTTATGTAATATACACACTGATTCTAGAAACAGATTCCCTGTCAAAGAGAACAAACAATTGTTATAAACATTTTTTATTATATAATATACAAACTGATTCTAGAAACAGATTCCCTGTCAAAGAGAACAAACAATTGTTATAAACATTTTATACTATGTAATATACACACTGATTCTAGAAACAGATTCCCTGTCAAAGAGAACAAACAATTGTTATAAACATTTTATATTATGTAATATACACACTGATTCTAGAAAAAAGATTCCCAGTCAGAGAGAACAAACAATTATTTATAACATTTCATGTTATGTAATATACACACAAAGATCCTAGAAACAGATTCCCTGTCAAAGAAAACAAACAATTATTATAAACTTTTCATGTTATGTAATATACACATTGATCCTAGAAAGAGATTTCCAGTCAGAGAGAACAAACAATTATTTATAAACATTTCATTTTATGTAAAATATACATTGATCCTAAAAACAGATTCCCTGTCAAAGAAAACAAATAATTGTGATAAACATGTCGTGTAATATACACACTGATCCTAGCAACTGATGCCCTATTAAAGAACAGATTACTGTGATAAAAGAAAACAAGACCTAACGGTATACTATTGTTAAAAAATAAGACGTAAACTTATAACAGTGATCGGCGTTTCTGCAACAACAAAATGTACACATCTGGCTAAATTAAAGGGACATTCCCGAGTTTGCTGCATTGTAAGATGTTTCCGACTAATAAAATATTTCTACGATTAAACTTACATATTAAATATATTTTCTTGTTTAGAATATCAGTGTCTGTAGATTCAATGTGTTTATCGTCGTTTTAATATTTGTAGGAAGCCCAAACCGGATTTTGTCTTCAAATAATTTCGTACGTACGAAAAAATACATTTTAGGAAATAAAATGAACTTTACGCTAGTACAAATATTAGATCAATCAGAAACACGTTTAATATACAGCCACTAATATATTATACAGAAAAATATATTTGATATGTAATTACAATCATCAAAAAGTCTCTGTTAGTCGATAACATCTTAAAAACTTCAGCAAACTCAGGAATGTCCCTTTAATACAACTTTAGGATTATCACAGGACATTAATACAACTTTAGTATTATCACAAGACATTAGCCTATAACACTTTTATTGTGAATTTTATTTATATCACATCGTCGTGGCAGGCCATCGGTCTACAGGCTGGTAGGTACAGGGTTCGGATCCCAGTCGAGGCATGGGATTTTTAATCCAGATACCGACTCCAAACCCTGAGTGAGTGCTCCGCAAGGCTCAATGGGTAGGTGTAAACCACTTGCACCGACCAGTGATCCATAACTGGTTCAACAAAGGCCATGGTTTGTGCTGTCCTGCCTGTGGGAAGCGCAAATAAAAGATCCCTTGCTGCCAATCGGAAGAGTAGCCCATGTAGTGGCGACAGCGGGTTTCCTCTCAAAATCTGTGTGGTCCTTAACCATATGTCTGACGCCATATAACCGTAAATAAAATGTGTTGAGTGCGTCGTTAAATAAAACACGTCTTTCTTTCTTTCTTTCTTTCTTTATATCGCATAAACAAAACACATCGATGAGTGTCTTTTACATATTTAATATATGCACAGTGATAACATGTGATTATTGACAATTTAATTAGAAGTGAACCATTTAGGCAGACCTGGTTTTGGCTTCATTATTAATTAATCAGTATGAAATATGTAGCACATGCATCAGTAATGAAAATTTACTGTGATTATATAACATGTTGCTAAAAAATGTCAACATGTGGGGGTGGGGGATGTAGGCTGTGGATGGTACATTAATAAATGCATTCTCTGCAGAGTTGCTGCCCCTACTTCGTTTTCGATGTCTATGTCTGACTGTCGGTACGCTAAAATGCAGCTGAAAAGGTTAAATATTTTACATACCTTTTTTCTTGCATTGTCGGCCAATCCTGTGTCTGTGCAAATAGTAACCAGGGTAACAATTGCAGTTGTATCCTCCTTGGTAGTTATAACAAAATCCATCGCGACACGCAGACTCGTCCATGCATTCGTTGATGTCTAAAATAATGTATTCTTTTATATTAAAATATATGAAGTAATTGGTTGATCCTAATTATTGGAGAAGAAAAAGAGAAACTATCTTGAATTATCACGAAACAAAGCAGAGACAACTATTACTGTTGTTATTGATATTGCTGGTTCTACTATTACACTTAGTATTATCGTTAATACTTTCATAATTGTTAAACAAGAATAACAAATTCATCAAATATAAATCTATATTAATAAATTTTGAAGTATTAATTATCACCTGATGACAATTATTTCTGGTTACATACCCTCCACCCACCCACCCAAAAAACAAAACAAAAAAACAAACAAACAAACAAACAAATAAACAACAAAACAACACCCAACAACAACACCAACTACAAACGACAACAACACATAAATCACATACCTACACAGGCCCATGCGATGTACTTATAGCCTGGGTTACACTGACAGACAGACACACCACCGCGAAGGACACACCGACCATTGATACACGTACTATCCAAGCTACAGCTAGATATGCCATATTTATCTGTGAGATATAAACAGACACAATAAATAAATAAACTAAGTAAGTAAGTACGTATTTAAGTAAGTAAGTAAATAAAATAGTTCGATGCATACCTAACAGGGCCGTAGCTAGGATATTTAGTTGGGGGGGGGGGGGGGGACTAAGTAGTTAATAGTCTAAAACTCCTTAAACGGTTAAGAAAAGAATTTTCTTTAAGTTTCTATATTTTTTTCCGGATTTCCCCCCCCCCCCCTCCCCGCTAGCACTGGCTCTGCTTAAGTGAGTACAATAATTCAATGCATAAACTATACTGTTTGTGGGGATTTTGTTTGGTGCTATATTATTGATGGTGAACGATAATTATGTCATTTAACAAATTGTAATAAAAATTGTACAAAACAAACACTTCATATATTATTTATTCAAGACTATAAGCACTGCACAGTGGAACTACCTTGATGACTTTTAATGACGATACAGTATAAAGACTAATACTTATGTACGACTGGCATATGAAAGGCCTGGCGACTATTGTCCTGTCTATGAGAAAGTATATAAAATCTGAACGACACAACCGTTATCCGTTATCACAACCGTATCCCTGCACAATGCAGAGTCAAATGGGCATTTGTAAAAATATTGGTCGATTCCGTGAATCTCAAGAATCTATAAGAGGACAGCCACTCTCGAGGAGATTCTATATTGGCGAATACACCCTTTTGACTACCACAAAGAGGACTGTCACTCACAGAGTAGTTCACTAAATCAAAACTATTTTATCGGTAGCAGTAGACCATGCGGCAACATTCATTTCATTTCCACTTATTTTTCGTGCTTATATCCAATTGAGGTTCAATCACGCTGTCCTGGGCACACACCTCAGCTATCTGGGCTGTCTGTCCGGGACAGCGGGTTAGCTGTTAATTGTTAGTGGTTAGTGAGAGAGAAGAAGGTGTAGTGGTCTTACACCTACCCACTGAGTCGTTAAAACTCGTTCTGGTGGGAGCCGGTGCCGGGCCGTCAACCCTGTACCTACCAGCCTTATGTACAGTGGCTTAACCGCGGCACCACTGAGGACCGTTATGCGGCAGAAGCGATTTACCTATCTTTATCTCTATCGACCAAGTGTTGAAATAAACATATACTACAATCTAACCGCTGTAGTTTAAAATGTGCCGAAAAACGTCCCTATCTTCCTGTGTAAAAGACTCACGTGGTACACAAATATTGGTTGTGGTGGATAGCTGAAATCCTGCATAACACCTGCATTTGAAGAGACCTGACATCACCTGTTGACAGACTCCATTAACACACCCCGTGTGTTGACACTGGGACCTCAGAGATCCACCTTGTGAGGGCATCACGTTCTCGATTGGTGATTTCGCCACTCTGGGTTTCGCAGACCTCGCGAAGTTGTATTTCTTTAACATAGCTAGCAAATTGTGACGAAAAGTAGGTAACTTGTCAACAGAAACTCTCTGTCCTGCAGATCCTCGTTCAGTAGGAGAAGATTCGATTCTGTAGTCAGGGACTTGGGGACTTAGTGATATTTTGGTTTTGGAGATTTTGTGGCGCAGTATGGGGATTTCCGAACGTAACATTGGTGTCTTTGGGATTTCTGTACGTAATACATTCATTTTGGAGACTTCCTTGCGTGATATAGGAATTTCTGAGCGTAATATGTCTGTCTTTGGGATTTCTTTGTGTGACACCTTCATTTTTGGAATTTCTTTGTTTGATATGCTTGTTGAGGGAATGTCCTTGCCTGACACATATATAACCGGCGTTGTAGGCGTTATAGCTGTAACATCGATGCTCAGTAGTTTAGTATTTGTCACGGGATTGTTTGCTGGTACAGTAGTTTGTAAACTAATCATGACAGTATTTCTTGGTTCTGTAGTGGAGAACAATGTTGACTGAGTGCTAGAAATAGTCCTGCCGGTTGTAATAACAGTCTCCCAAACGTGCTTACGTATCCAAGGAAAGGTTCTAGATGACACGACAGTAGCTGGGTGTCTGTTTGCTAAAGGCCTGTCAGGTTTAACAGAAGGAGTCTTTGGCACAGAATCAAAGCCTGGATTCCTTGGGTTAGACTTTGATGTCAGGATCTTGCTGGCGTTGTGTAGAGATTGCAGGGCGTGGTTTTCGAATATATCGCTGGACAACACAGACTGGAGCGGTAACGAAGTTGATGTTGAAGGAACAAATGCATATTTGTGTTGTAACTCGAGTGGTGATGGAGCGGATGCTGAAGGGATAGCTACATCTGTATGTACTGCCTGTGACATAATAGTTGGTATTGAACGAGTAGATACATCGGCATTCATTGACTGGAAGAGTAAAGAAGTTGATACAGATGTAGAACGAGTAAATACATTTGTATTACTATTTTCTAACTTCGATTTAACAGTTGATGTTGGAAGAGCAGACATATTGGAATTTGCTGATTCAAGTGGTGACAAAGTCGATGGTGCGTCTGTGGTTGTGACAGTAGGAGGTGGTATAGTTGTTGCTGAAGTAGAAAATAAAGAGTATACAACAAACATATTCTGGCAGTAGGCGGGTATTGTTTCCAGACGTGCATTATTAAAATGTTACTTTGTGATGTGTACATTGTTTTTAAATCGAATAGAAACATCTGAAAATAATATTACATATATACATCATCTTTGACATCTCTTATAATTTTGTCGATAAAACAAGAACAATATTAAATCGATCATCATTTCTGTTTAATTACGTAATATGTTTTAGTTTGTTTTGTTTAACGACACCACTTGGATCATCGGCTATTGGATGTCAAACATTTAGTAATTGCGACATATAGTTTTAGAGAGAAAACCCACTACATTTTTCCATTAGTAGCAAGGGATCTTTTATAAGCATCATCCCATAGACAGGATAACACATACCATAGCATTTGACATACCAGTCGTGGTGTACTGTCTGGAACGAGAAACAGCCCAATGGGCCCACCGACGGGGATCGATCCTAGACCGACCGCGCATCAAGCACTCGCTTTACCACTTACCGCTTTACCGCCCACCCCTTATTCTTCTAGATGCAGGAACCTTTAATTTCCATAAGTCACAATATTAATCTGAGCTAAAGTCAAACTACTACAGTATATTATTCGGAGTTTAAGTAAAATTAAACCACGTGAATTCTAGAACAGTTAACATTTAGGCGAATTTCAGTCTCACCCTCTCGGAGACACGTCCGTCCGTCCGGCTGTAGGACAAAGTCATGTGGACACCAGCATATGTATGGGCCGTTCGTTTCCTTGCACGTGCTCCGGACACAGTCTGTATTCCGGCAACCACTGACTGCAAAACGGTTCAGTAATGGAAACTGTTTCATTTCATTACGTAAAAGGATAAATATATATATATATATATATATATTTATATATTTAAGTTACTTTTATATCTATATATATATGTATATATATATCAATGTTTTAACATTTCAAGTTACTTTTATTGCAATTAAACAAAAACGTTTTAATTTTTACATACCAAACATATTTTTCTGTGTAAAATATTAGTGGCTGTATATTAAACGTGTTTCTGATCGTTCTAATATTTTTACTAGGTTAAATTTCATTTTATTTCCTAAAATATGTTTTCGTACGTACGAATTTATATCAAAACAGAATCCGGTTTACAAATATTAAGGCGACCAGAAACACATTGAATGTACAGACACTGATATTCTAAACAAGAAAATATATTTAATATGTTAGTTTAATCGTAGAAATATTTTATAATTCGGAAACATCTTACAATGCAGCAAACTCAGGAATGTCTCTTTAATCTAAGATTAGAGAAATACATAACACAAAAACAAAACAACCCAAATCATGTAACCTATGCAATTTGATGGTAATGTGTCAAAAAACAAACAGAGAGAGAGAGAGAAAAATAAGCCAAACGAAACAAACAAACAAAAACGTTATACGAGTTGGTATTGATTTTAAAAGTTAATATGTTTAATATAAGTTTACTAGTATTCATTATAGAGAGTTACATGGCAATTCATTGGTTCCCTTTTACCACAAAGAGATTATAATTGGTTACTAACTTGATCATACATTGAAAAGAAGTCAAACCACAAGACAGCCAAAAACAATGTTGCATATACTAGTTACATATTCCATGTATAACATATTATAGTGATTTTAAAATAAAACCCAGTATATTGACACACCATTTACTAACACATTTGTTCCATCACCTTATCCTATATATTCACACAAGGTGTTGGCATTTCACTTATTACGCTTGATTGAAACTGTAAACCAAAGAAAAGCTACATTTACCTTTCATCATAAGCGTCCCAAAGCAACTGGCTATAAAGAAGATTTGGAACATTGTGTTAATGTGGAGAGTACTGGCTCCCCTGGAACCGTTTAACGTTGTGTTGCTGGTGACAGCAGTGTTAAAGTTAGAGAAAGAGCTAATGAGGACGAAAGTTTTAATTTATCAATTTGTTTTACCTTCGTGACCGCGTTGACCGATTGTAGGCGGGGGTCAAGTGTGTGTCTGTGCTATGCTACCGTGTAAAAGACACCATTGTATTGTCTCAAAACTAAAGGTCACAACGGGTTGATGACGGAGGAATTTCTTGAGCAATGAACACAGGCATGTTTTGTTTGGAAACCATATTGACAGCGACAAGACTTGACTGTGTCACGCACCTAGTGTCTATGATGATGATGATCACGTTGTTGGTGATGTTGATGACTGACACACGTGGTATGCTGAACATGCACTGTATAATATAATAATTTATCCTGTAACTTACCCATGATATCCATGTCATAAACCCATGTGATAATTTAGTGTATTAACCCGGTTAATAATGGTTATGCACATTTGCAAGGTCTCTAGGTAATGTGTTGCTGTGGGTGGGTCATTTGTTTACAAGCCATCAGCGTAACGTTTTCAAAGATTTAGTTAAAATGCGTGGCGTCAAACTAATTTGTGCTAATCGTGATGACGTCATACGGCGGTGACTTCAGTACTATGATTTACTAAAACTTTAATTAAAATGTTATTTTAGAAGTGTTATAGGATAAATAGAATTCACTACTCGTGGGGGGTTTTAATATGTAAAATATTAACCTGTCTAGTTAATCGGTATTTGTCTCGGTAGAGTCTAGACAAATACTGATTAACATAGACTCGGTTAATATTTTCCATATTAAAAATACTCGTGACGAATCCTCTTTATATATAATAGCTGATAACATTTAGATCTCACAATCAACCAGAAATTACCATGTCCACTCATCGCCGAATTTAGAGTAGTTCAGTGATGTATGTTTTTCTTCTTGTTTAATGTAGTAGTTTTTTTCTTTTTTTTTTCTTTTTTGCTGTTTGTTTTTGTTTGGGGCGCATTGTTATTTTTTCTCGGTTTCTTCTTTCTTTTTTCCTTCTTTTTTTTGAGGGGTGGGAGTTGTGTGAGGATGGTGGACTTAAAAATATAGGCATTATATGTCATTTGAAATAATGAATACAAATATTTTCTTTAATATTTTCCTGAATTTTCCAAGCGTTAAAATCTTTCTTCTAAAGAACAAGACTTTGGACTTAACTAATTCTGGTTGTTAGCCATTAAAGAGAAGGTTAAAAAACGTTTCGTTTGTTTAACGAAACAGCTAGAGTACATCAATTTATTAATCATCGGCTATTGGACGTCACACATTTGATAATTTTGACATATAGTCTTAGATAGGAAATCCGCTACATTTTAGCAAGGATATTTTATATGCACTGTTCCACAGACAGGATAGAACATACCACGGCCTTTGATATACTAGTCGTGGTGCTCTGACTGGAACAAGAAATAGCTTAATGGTCACACCAACGGAGATCGACCCTAGCCCGACCGCGTACCTGGGAGATCGACCCTAGCCCAACCGCGTACCAGGGAGATCGACCCTAGCCCGACCGCGTACCAGGGAGATCGACCCTAGCCCGACCGCGTACCAGGGAGATCGACCCTAGCCCGACCGCGTACCAGGGAGATCGACCCTAGCCCGACCGCGTACCAGGGAGATCGACCCTAGCCCGACCGCGAACCAGGGAGATCGACCCTAGCCCGACCGCGTACCAAGGAGATTGACCCTAGCCCGACCGCGTACCAGGGAGATCGACCCTAGCCCGACCGCGTACCAGGGAGATTGACCCTAGTCCGACCGCGTACCAGGGAGATCGACCCTAGCCCGACCGCGTACCAGGGAGATCGACCCTAGCCCGACCGCGAACCAGGGAGATCGACCCTAGCCCGACCGCGTACCAGGGAGATCGACCCTAGCCCAACCGCGTACCAGGGAGATCGACCCTAGCCCAACCGCGTACCAGGGAAATCGACCCTAGCCCGACCGCGTACCAGGCTAGCGCTTTACCACTGTGCTACTTCCCGCCCCTGACAAGGAGATTATGCATGTGTGTGCGTGTACATGTATTATCACATACCAAACCCAGACAAGATTAAAAGTTCCACTACTACTTTATGTTATATTTTGAATTAGGTAAATATCCCCTTTTGTATACTCGTAAGTACCGTATGATAAAATATTGGTTTAAATTATTGAACACAAAGAATTGTATCTTGTACTCTGCATATGTGGAACTTAGATCAAAATGTGATACAGGTAATAACTGGGCAAGACAAAAAAGGCAAATACTGTGTTCATTAGGTTTATATGAACTGTGGTGTAACCAAGAAGCATTAAACTATAATTTTCATTTGTTATTAATAAAACAGAGAATTATGGACCAGTGTAAGCAAGATCTTAATGGGCTCCTGGACACGTCTATCAAATGTTCATATTTGTATAAATATTTAGTAAAAGAGCTTATTTTACAAAATTACCTGATGAAAACCTATTCCAAGTCTATTTAAAAAATGTATTACAAAGATAAGATTATCATCACATAGTTTAGCTATTGAAGTTGGACGCTATCATAACATAAGTAGATCTAAACGATTGTGTGTTTTGTGTAAAATAGGTGAAATTGAGGACGAGTTTCATGTGATATTATGTTGTCCCTTTTTCAGTGATTATAGAATTTTATATATTAAGAAATATTATACAATCTATCCATCTTTGTTTAAATTGATAGAATTACTATCAACTAACAATGTAAATGATTTATGTAAATTAGGGAAATATCTGTTCAAAATGTTTAAAAGACGAGAATCGATAGTTAAATAGTCTATATACAGAGTTCTAAACAAAAGCATTTATATTCTCCGTGTCCTTTTCATGCCAACACCTTCCATTGTGTCATTGTTGTATATGCATTTGTATATATAACTGATGAACTGTAAATGTTCACGGTTAATAAATGAATTGAATTGAATTGAATTGATTTTTGGCAGTCTTCCCATAGACAGTACATGACAATGCTTCATAGTAGCTGTCAAGACTTTGTTAAAACATCCGTTTGATTGATTTTAGATTACATAATGATAACAATTTGCCAGTTTAGACTGTAGAAGCAGACGCCATTTAAGCCTTGAGTCTCGACGTCGGGGTTTTGAAAACATGGGGTCTGGCATAGAATTACTTGCATGTACTCAGATGTTATTTTATTCTGTTGGCGAGCGTTGCTGGCCAGGTAAAGCTAGAATCTTAAATTTTATTTTTGTTTTACGAAACCACTAGAGCACATTGGCTTATAAATCATCGGCTATTGGATGTCAAACATTGGAAAGGAAATCCACTATATGTTTCCTTTAGTAGCAACGAATAATTCATATACACCATTCCACAGACAGGATAAATCATACCACGACCGTTGCACTGGCTGGAACAAGAACCAGCTTAATGGGCACGCCAACGAGGATCGATCCTAGGCCGACCACACTAGACCGAGAGTTTTACCACTGTGCAACATCCCGCCCCCGACAAGAAGGTGACGCATTTGTGTGCGTGTATTATCAAATATCAACGAGAAATAGCTTAATGGGCACACCAACGGGGATCGATCCTAGACTGTGCTACGCCCCGCCCCTGACAAGGTTATGCATGTGTGTGTGTGTGTGTGTGTGTGTGTGTGTGTGTGTGTGTGTGTGTGTGTGTGTGTGTGATCACATCAAACCTAGACTCGGTGTGTGGCAGTCTTCCTATAGACATATACATGACAATGCTTCATAGTATCTGTCAAGGCTTTGTTAAAACATCCATTTGATTGATTTTATGTTACATAATGATAACAGTTTGCCAGTTTAGACTGTAACAGCTGACGCCATTTAAGCCTTGAGTCTCATGGTTAAGCCTTGTAATGTCCCTTTAATTAGATTGCCTTCAAATACAGATGGAGTGAAACATACTGTAAGTCGAACGATAATTGGACATGCCTGTAACATTTAAACGCTGCCTTCGAATGCAATCTTATTAAAATCATTTCACTTGCTCTCATAAGCGTACGAGTCATTTAACTAACAAGTGTTGTCACAATGAGACGCACTGGTACTCGCTGTGTATCAGACATGAACTACCGTAAGTTGATGTGACCCCGGCATCGCATACATGCACATTCGACGTTAAACATTTTACCACAAATAGGTAATACCCATATATTGTATTAGGAACAAAATATTATTACCTGGTGTAAATACTAGACAATAAACAGGAAAGAAGGGAACATTATATATTTATTTTTTATTACTGTTGTTGTTTTTTTGTTTTCGTTTTTTGTTTTGTTTTGTTTGTTTGGTTGGGTTGCTTTTTTTGTTATTTAAAAAAAACCCCACCTGTTGGCGGTGGTGGTGGTGGTGGTGGTGATGGTGATGGTGCTGTGTGTGTGTGTGTGTGTGTGTGTGTGTGTGTGTGTGTGTGTGTGTGTGTGTGTGTGTGTGACCCGATATATTAAATGCATGTTTTTTTTATAATATCAATGTTTGTAAACTCGCTGTTTCTGATCGTCCCAAGTAGTAGCACGCATGTTTTGTTTCCAAATAACTTACGAAATTATTGGGTGGTGAAATCTAGTTACTACAAACGTTAGCTTTACCTGGATCCGTGCTTATAAAACCTTTAGAGTCTAGACTCAAACATCTAATGACGTCACACACATACAATTTGTATGGCGTTGCCATGACATTAGAGTTTCAGCACCAGGGCAGAAACACATTGAATATACAGATATTGATATTTTTAATCAAAAATCAAAAGTAAATGGTAAAAAACTCTATTATTGGTATATCTCTTACAATGACAACAAACGTATGAAAGCTCTTTTAGTATTGTCGAAATTCAGTTTATATGATATCAAAATTAACATCGGGAGTGGCAGTTTTCCTACAGGCGATACAGGAGGGATGACACATTCTGTTACGGATCTCTTGGGGAAGGGGTACCTGATAGTTGTCATAGAAGCAATCACGACTTTGCCTAACATCCTTTCGACTCTGCCATGTGCAGAGATACGATTTTGACAATGTAATACGGCTTTGTCTTTCAGATTTGGCAAATTCAAGTGCCATCTGGCATCTAGGTTAGCCCTTTGTTTATCCTGGTGCCAACAGGAGTAGGAGAGCAACACAAAATGTAATTATCCGTTTTTTGTTTTAAAATAGCAACGAGTGCGATAACATAAAACTAAATCATGTACAGGTTATGATATTTTATTTCTTATTACTATAACGGTTGATACATAAATATAACTGTTAATTAGATATAATATACAGACAATATATGGCGCCCATGTGCTGTCTGTTCATTCTCGTACTGTCGAGGTCACGCGAGGTTTCCCGGCAGTACTTATACGTTTCACATGTCCTTGTAGAATGTTACGTCACATAATGTCACGTGGCCTGGAAGGGAAACATACAGCACACAGATACTGATGCGAGCAACACAAGACGTTTTTGTTTTGTTTTCCAGTTTATCAATCAAATGCTTCGTATAAGTGCCAGAGGAAAAAAGGTCTCCAGAAATTCTGCCTGGGTCGGAAGTACGGTTGAAACTGTGGATATCGATTGGCGATCTGAATTGGGGAGACAGCGGGCCGGGTTCCGGATCCTCCTGAGCCCACTGTGCCTCCTCCTACGTGAGCTAAAATTAAAACAAAAACAACAAAAGAAAGATATATATTGAATTACTGGCGTGGAAAGTGCTGACCAATTTCTAAAACAATAACCGTAGTTAAACGTACGTTATTGTTCTACTCTATATAAATAAAGGTAAACTTATGGCTTGTGCCCCCCACATTATGGAGGCTGTGACACCCCTCCCCCTCACTAGAGGTTTTGCATATCATTCCTATGGGCATGTTTTTACCAAGTTTACCAAATACAAACATCACAGATAGGTGAAATTAAAGTTTAGAATAAAAGTCAGTATCACGAAGAAATTGTAATAAATGAATGAATGAATGAATGTTTAACGACACCCCAGCACGAAAAATACATCGGCTATTGGGTGTCAAACTATGGTAAAATGCAACAACAGTGAAATTGTAATAAAGTTTCTGGATGGAATAAAAACTGATAAAGATGGTGGTTCATGAACGGTTGAAGCATCTACATGTATTCAACGTCTACAGGTGTCCTGACTTAGACGCTATTTCCTTAGTGACTGTAATTAGAAATAGTTTCTTGACAAACATATAGGGACACTGTATTTATCTAAATGTTGTACTAATGTTTAGATAACGTTAAACAATATTAAAAATATGTCTTTATAGATTTATTAGAAGCTTGGAAAGAATTAGGACAACATATAAAAATCGAGAGTTATAAACAGATAATAAATGACCCATTGTGGTATAATGTTTATTTTACAGACGAAAGAAAGAAAGAAATGTTTTATTTAACGACGCACTCAACACATTTTATTTACGGTTATATGGCGTCAGACATATGGTTAAGGACCACAGATTTTGAGATGAAACCCGCTGTCGCCACTACATGGGCTACTCTTTCCGATTAGCAGCAAGGGATCTTTTATTCGTGCTTCCCACAGGCAGGATAGCACAAACCATGGCCTTTGTAGAACCAGTTATGGATCACTGGTCGGTGCAAGTGGTTTACACCTACCCATTGAGCCTTGCGGAGCACTCACTCAGGGTTTGGAGTCGGTATCTGGATTAAAAATCCCATGCCTCGACTGGGATCCGAACCCAGTACCTACCAGCCTGTAGACCGATGGCCTAACCACTACACCACCGAGGCGGGTCTTTACAGACGAATCACTATTTATTAAACAAGGGTATAGTACAGGTATTGTACATATTCGAGACATTCTCGCAAAAACGGAACACATTATTCCTTTTATAGAGCTAAAGCAAAAATATAATATTGGTTGGACGTTTTTAGAGAATGAAACATTAAAGGGACATTCTGAGTTTGCTGCAATTTTTAAGATGTTATCGACTAACAGAGACTTTTTAACGATTGCAATGACATATCAAATATATTTTTCTGCGTACAATATTAGTGGCTGTATATCAAACGTGTTTCTGATCGTTCTAGTATTTGTAGTAGGTTAAATTTCATTTTATTTCCTAAAATATATTTTTTCGTACGTACGAAATTATTTGAAGACAAAATCCGGTTTGGGCTTCTTACAAATACATTGAAACAGAGACTGATATTCTAAACAAGAAAATATATTTAATATGTAAGTTTAATTGTAGAAATATTTTATTAGTCGGAAACATCTTACAATGCAGCAAACTCAGGAATGTCCCTTTAATACACAATACACCTAAAAACTGGAAATGTATACCATAAGATAAAAATATTAAAAAATAAAATAAAATAAGTTGTCCTAATTATATGTAAGTCATAACTAGAATAAATAAAGGTGTTTTATTTTATAACGTTATTTATACAAACACAGTCGTTCCAACAGAGCAAAGACCAGAGCCCCGTTCCACGAAGCGATCTTAGCCCTAAGATCACCTTAAATGCATAATGTAGTTATACACTCAAGGTAAACTTAACGCTATGATCGCTTTGTGGAACGGGGCCCTGGTTCACAATTTTGCACAATAAATCTCTTGTATCGAAAAAACACAGACTGTGTAACAAACAAGTATTCCTGATAGAAGGAAGGAAATGTTTTATTTAACGACGCACTCAACACGTTTTATTTACGGTTATATGACATCGGATATATGGTTACGGACCACACAGATACTGAGAGAAAGGAAACGCGCTGTCGCTACTTCATGGGCTACTCTTTTCGATTAGCAGCAAGGAATATTTTATATGCACCATCCCACAGACAGGATAACACATACCACGGCCTTTGATGTACCAGTCGTGGTGCACTGGCTGGAGCGAGAAATAGCCCAATGGGCCCACTGATGGGGATCAATCCCAAACCGACCGCGCATCAAGCGAACACTTTACCACAGTATCAAACTCTTCACAGAATAACGACCACTATCTAATAAGCAAAACAAAACCCCCCCCCCCCCCCCCAAAAAAAAAAAAAAAAAAAAACCCCCCCACAAAAAAAAAACCCTCACCATAATGAAAACTATTTTCAACCCACATAATATATATGTCATATATAACTATACATATTTATTAGAATATATCTCAAAGCGCACCAATAAAGTAGTTGGACCGCCCAATAATTACTCGGACAGCAATGTAATATATGTATGTTTGTATATATATATATATATATATATATGTATGTATGTATATATATATATATATGTATGTATGTATGTATGTATTGATGTATGTATGTATGTATGAATATCTATATATTGTATGTCGAGGTTGACTGTTACAAACATAGATATTAACGCACTGGCACAGGGGACAATCAAATGCTTTCCGGCCTCACAAATTGTCCCATGCCGTTGCTGGGAATCGAACCTGCGGCACCGAATCGCTCACAAATTGCGAGTCTAACCACGATGCGCTCTGAGCTATCGAGGCATCCATAAAAAGGATGCTCTTTAACTCAGCCACATGCATGGGGCCTACAATCTACACGGTCGATCCCGCTTACGTGCACGAAACAGTGGGCAGACCTGGCATTGGCTACTATGTATTGATTTATGAATATCTATATATTGTATGTATGTCGAGGTCGACTGTTACATACATAGATATTAACGCACTGGCGCAGGGGTTAATTAAATCCTTTCCGGCCTCACAGATTGTCCCATGCCGTTGCTGGGACTCGAACCTGTGGCACCGAATCGCCCGCAAATTGCAGACTAACCACGATGCGTTCTGAGCTATGTATGTATGTATGTATGTATGTATGTATGTGTGTGTGTGTGTGTGTGTGTATGTATGTATGTATGTATGTACTAATACAAGTCGAGACAAACTGACAGAGAGACGGACAAAGTATCCCGTTTGATTCAGTAGGCTTCCTATAGGTTCAGACTTTATATTATTAACGAACTGGTAATTAGTAAGTGATATGTTACTTACAGGATCCGTGGACAGAGACCACTGCCAGCAGGACACACACAACTATCAAGCCCAGAAAACGCATCCTGTAAAACATTACATAATAGCAGCCACAAAGACATTGAAAACGAACCGTGTTATGTGAAGGAAAATCTATTATGTTTAGACGTTTTAAAGGGACATTCCTGAGTTTGCTGCGTTGTAAGATGTTTCCGAAAAATAAAATATTTCTATGATTAAACTTATCTGATTAAAATTAGCTCTACTGGTCCAAATTGAATTGATATTCCTTGAGGACTAAATATCGTATCAGAATTCTCCATCTATTTTCCACTAATTAGCTCTATTGGTCCAAATTGAATTGATATTCCTTGAGGACTAAATAGCGTATCAGAATTCTCCATCTATTTTCCACTAATTAGCTCTACTGGTCCAAATTGAATTGATATTCCTTGAGGACTAAATAGCGTATCAGAATTCTCCATCTATTTTCCACTAATTAGCTCTACTGGTCCAAATTGAATTGATATTCCTTGAGGACTAAATAGCGTATCAGAATTCTCCATCTATTTTTCACTAATTAGCTCTACTGGTCCAAATTGAATTGATATTCCTTGAGGACTAAATAGCGTATCAGAATTCTCCATCTATTTTCCACTAATTAGCTCTACTGGTCCAAATTGAATTGATATTCCTTGAGGACTAAATAGCGTATCAGAATTCTCCATCTATTTTCCACTAATTAGCTCTACTGGTCCAAATTGAATTGATATTCCTTGAGGACTAAATATCGTATCAGAATTCTCCATCTATTTTCCACTAATTAGCTCTACTGGTCCAAATTGAATTGATATTCCTTGAGGACTAAATATCGTATCAGAATTCTCCATCTATTTTCCACTAATTAGCTCTACTGGTCCAAATTGAATTGATATTCCTTGAGGACTAAATATCGTATCAGAATTCTCCATCTATTTTCCACTAATTAGCTCTACTGGTCCAAATTGAATTGATATTCCTTGAGGACTAAATATCGTATCAGAATTCTCCATCTATTTTCCACGAAGTACGAAGTAAAGTAAGAACACATTTGTTTGATATGACCCTTGACGCTTCTTCAACCAAATAATTTAAACATTTTGAGGCATACGATTAAATCTATTTGACAAATGATCACATAAGGGACACACTTCTTTCAATAAAATATCATCTTATATGATCGTTTATGGAATGTTTTTAACGATTTTGTGAAATTCGTATTCACACCGATCACGGTGACGAAGTGATTAAGCCTTCAACATTTAATCCGGCAGGTTCTTAGTCGTCCGCACGTCATTTGAAACGCCTTACGAAAAACAGCAACAACACAGGTAATGGGAAAGGAATTAAATCACCAAAGTCTGCGCCGCAAGACCTGTGCGACAATATGCAATTTTAGTTGCATGTGACAACAATGTTTAGTCAGAGCAGTTTCGGTCGCATGTAACAAACATCACGTCGTAGACCAGAGTATATGGTTCCATTACATACTACTTTTTGTCGCAGGTAATTAAAATTGAAAATTGTTGCAAATGGCTGCAGCGGGTTTCATTTCGGTAGTTGCATCATGCAATACATTATACAATTCCAAATC
This sequence comes from Gigantopelta aegis, assembly GCF_016097555.1. Lineage (NCBI taxonomy): Eukaryota > Metazoa > Mollusca > Gastropoda > Neomphalida > Peltospiridae > Gigantopelta > Gigantopelta aegis. The sequence continues at coordinate 9,200,866 of NC_054707.1, forward strand.
AATACTATAGATACCAGAAATGAATAACACAAATTACGAAACCTAAAAAAAATATATGCTACTCAACGTTCGCTTGGGATATATGTCATGGTAAACAGTTTGTGCATGTCTTAAATTTGTACAACAGGTGACCGATGAAACTATGCATTTTTCGTGCTCTGTACATCACCACAGTAAGGCATGACTAATGACTACTTTTAAATATGTCTTCAATCTTGAAATATGTTTTTCCAAATACCCCAAAAAGTTGAGTAGTATATCAAATATGAGTTAAAAGGTCCCTGAACACAATATAATTATCTCAAATTTAAAGTTTATTATGTGAAACACATCATACTTATTAATTACTTTCTTACTTATAAATATTTGACGTGCCTATATCCAATTAAGGTAAACATATCGAGTGTTTGGAAATTAAATAAACTGAACTGTGTACACAAATACTGGTTTACAACAATAAAAAAACATGTTCTTTCATTGCTACTTCATCAAAATGTTAATATTGTTTGTAATTCATATTAATAACAATAGACTTACCTGATTTTCTTTGAATATTGGTTTGTTCACGTATCGTCTGCTTGGTAGAAGGTGACTTATATAGGTTGAATGGGACAGAAACTATTTTGATGATATAGCAGCTGATCCGATTGTATTTAACAGAATGTCTCATTAATTCAGAAATCTGTTACGTTCAGAGCATGTTATCACCATTAATTTGGACTGGCAACCCCCATTTATCTAACGTGTTCCCTCGTTACATCTCTAACCGAATGTTTGATAAATACGCTGAAAGGTAAAATGCATTCTCCACACAAAATATATTTCTAGAACGCTATAATTAATTGCTGCTTGACAAAAGCGGTTTTCGGTAAATGATTTTTATGAAACATTTACTGACATATTTTCTAACATTCAGGAAAATGGCTGCAGAGGGCAACTCCAGAACCGATGTGGTGACCCCCTTTCTTTGTTTTCTTTTGTTGTTGATGATGTTGTTTTTATTGTTATTGCAGTTTTGGGGGTTTTCTTGTTTGTTTGTTGCTGTTTGTGTGTGGGTGTGTGGGTGGCGGCGGGGGGGGGGGGGGTATTTTTATGAATTTAAAAAATATTATTTATTTATTTGTTTCTTGATGGCTTCTTTTCAAATTTTAAATAAAGCAGAAATGGTGGACATGTTTTCGATTATGTAATGACCCATTCCATTATGCAAATTAGTGTCATGAGGTGGGGTTGTTTGCAATTATGTCAAATATACGAAAACATAATTTTCTTTTTTAACCCCAGCATGTTTAAAACTACGGCTGTTTCACGTCTAATATTGTTAGTCTGGCACTTGGTCAGCTGTTCCTATCGAACAGGAGAAAGACATGTATGATGTACGTTTCAAACAAACATGACGCAAACAGAAGAGTCCAACTTCACATCCCAGTCCTTGCTTCTCCAACCACAAAACATTAAAGTTTATTTTGTTTAACGACACCATTGGATCACATTTGATTTATAAATAATTGGCTATTGGATGTCAAAGGGATCGATCCTGCTTCACCACTGGGCTACAATCACCCTCCGAAATGTCCTATCATATACCAGTGGTGTAGCACTTGTTAGAACGGAGATCAACCTAATAACTCCACCGAGACGATCGATTGATTCCGTGACCAATCACAGACAGGCGTATGCACTGTCGGAAAGATACCCGAACCAACTAATGCTCCACGACAGCATCAAATGCCGTGGTATGTTCTGTCTTGATTGTAGAAAAGTATATATAAAAGATTCCTCGCTAGTAATGAAACAATGTAGCAGCTTTCCTCTAACACTCAGTATCAAACCATTACAATGTTTGACATCCAATAGCCCATGTTTAATAAATCAGTGTGCCCTAGTGCTGTCATTAACGAAAAATAAATTTTAACTTTAAAGTCGACATACACGTTGACCAGAGGAAAGAAAGAACTAACGACACCTCAGCACATGTTTTTGCTTCAGCTGTTTGAAAATAAATGGAAAGGAATATTTGTTTAATGAGACATTACAGTACATTTCAAAATACACCTTGTTTGTGTGTAACATATGATTATCGATATCTATCTATCTATCTATTTATCTATATATATATAAATTTTTGACGACTGCATTCCATTTTAGTAGTGGAGTTTTATAATAAATTATTATATGTGTTTTCCTTTACCTGCATATAACAGCCACCTGTCCATAACGGCCACTGTTGCTAGGTCCCTTTAATGACCGCTATATACAGGTTCGACTATATATATATATATATATATATATATATATATATATATATATATATAGAGAGAGAGAGAGAGAGAGAGAGAGAGAGAGAGAGAGAGAGAGAGAGAGAGAGAGAGAGAGAGAGAGAGAGAGAGAGAGAGAGAGAGAGACAGACAGAGAGAGAGAGAGAGAGACAGACAGAGAGAGAGACAGACAGACAGACAGACAGACGGACAGAGAGAGACAGACAGACATACAGACAGAGAGAGAGAGAGACAGACAGACAGACAGAAAAGAAACCCACTGTCGTTACAAACATTGCTTCTACCGATAAAGACAGCTTTTATAAGCTTTTTCTCATATAGGACTGCATACCACGTATTTTGATATACACGTCGTGGGGTACTGGTTGGAACGGTGGGAGTAACCGATTCTATAAAGAGCGACTTATCCTGAACCCATCGCACCTCAAGTGAGCGCTCTACCGCTGAGCTACATTCCGCCACTAAAGGTCAGGAAGAGACCGGGAACAAATTTATTTATTTGGCCTAAAGCACTTCACCTCTTAATACGTCTGGACACTGCACAAATGAAACTTTCAGCAAATTAAATGAGATAGTGTGTCAGTGTACTATTGGTTTATGTGCACTATTCATCATTGGAGACCATGTGGCTTACACATACTCACAGTGCGTGTAACGCAGTCTAACGGTAATCACTGTAATGAATCAAATTCGTTTGTATATTTTGGGAATGTCACCTTGTATAACATCTGCTTCAAAAAACGATTTACGTTTCAGTCATATGCCCATAAGTAGCAGTAAAAATAACAATTGGACTTGAAGACAATCTTTTGTAATCTCTTGCTTAGTGTTTCAAGAAGATATGTAATTGAATATTTGTTTATTTATTTTTTATTTCAATGACCATTGACCCTAAGAATGGTAGATTCTTAATTCGAACCACTGTACCAGCTTCTACCAAGAGCGAGTTGAAATGGCTCAGTTCGGAGATATAATGCAACTGAACGCCTGTCTCTCTGTGTTTCTTTTTTTCTCTCCATCTCCCTCTTTCTCTCTCTCTCTCTCTCTCTCTCTCTCTCTCTCTCTCTCTCTCTCTCTCTCTCTCTCTCTCTCTCTCTCTCTGTCTCTGTTTTTTCTTCCTATCTCTTTCTGTGTTTTCTTCCTCTCTCTTTCTATCTCGCTATTGTCCCTTTTCATTTTCTGTCTCTCGCTCTCTGTCCCCTGTCTCTCTCAGATTCTCTGTCTCTGTCTGTCTGTCTGTCCTGTCTGTCTGTCTCTCTCTCTCTCTCTCTCTCTCTCTCTCTCTCTCTCTCTCTCTCTCTCTCTCTCTCTCTCTCTCTCTCTCTCTCTCTCTCTCTCTCTCTCTCTCCACTAATCAATGCCCAGATAGCCGAATTATTTGCTTGAAACAATATGCTTGAAAGGCAATTGAATATAACGATACAAATAATATACATGTGACTAATTTTTGTTTTAAGTTGCTCATTGTAAGCCATCACTGCTTATGGCCAACCAGAATGTTATCCATCCACATTGGACACGTATATTAATACTACATGTAGTTACATTAATCCTTATTGTTTATTAAAACTGTTTAAGTAACATTTTTAAATCTAAAGTATTTTATTACTAGCGCTTTACTCGTTCTCGTAGTTTCACCAGCAAACGAGTGTGACCTAATTTGCCGTGACACCGTAATTTAGAAAGACATATTACGTGTGGATAATGGAGAGACTTTTATTTGCGTTTTATGTAAATGCAAATATCGTGAACTCTTTATAGGCGATGTTTATAAGAGTTACGAGACAGACTGGGAGAATTCGTACACCGCATTTACTCACTCACTCACTCACTCACTCATTCACTCTCTCTCTCTCTCTCTCTCTCTCTCTCTCTCTCTCTCTCTCTCTCTCTCTCTCTCTCTCTCTCTCTCTCTCTCTCTCTCTCTCTCTCTCTCCTCTTCTCTCTCTCTCTCTCTCTCTCTCCTCTCTCTCTCTCTCTCTCTCCTCTCTCTCTCTCTCTTAGGCGTCTCTCTCTCTCTCCTCTCTCTCTCTCTCTCTCTCGCTCTCTGTGTGTGTGTCTCTGTCTCTCTCCCTCCTCTCTGTGTGGGTCTCTCCCTCAGTTGATTTACCACCTCTGTTGAATGGATTTCAAAGAAACTGTTCTGAATTTGCTGCCTTTTTAATGACTAAAAAAGTTATTATAAATACCTTTTTGGTATCATTCGTGTTGGGGTGTGAATAAACGTTCATTCATCCATTCATTCATTGATTCATTCATTCATGCATTCATTTTTGGTATCAGGGCATTATATGTATTATGATACAAGGTCCAATATTGTTCATGTTCAATTTCCATGCGGTCCTTTTAAATAACAATATTTCTCACAAAAACGTGTTCCAGCTGTCAAAATAAAATAAGGAAACATCGTATAGTTGTTGCAAAAATGCAGTACAAATACTTTTAACAGATAACTTATGATATAAATGATTATTCACTAATCCCAAGTTTCCTCTTCTAAAAATAGCCATCAAATAATATTTTTAAAATCTCACAAACTTTTCATCATTCACGTCTGCATTATTGACTTCATGTCATGCAATGCACCAACATATTTTATTTTCAGGGGTCAACGAAATTAACTAATTAACATATGAACGTTTTGTTTTCTCACCTGTCTGCGACTTTATTTTAGCCGTATATTATTGCATCACACTACAGTATCACATTTTGTTGTAATGGACTAAACCTATATTCTTTTTTATTCCAAGGTTTGTTCCAAATATTGTTTTTATTGCATTCACTGTCAAAAATAATTTCCATTTGCATGTTTCTTTTCTTGGCTATTATTGCTATATCATAAAACGTTGTTTTTTAAATATAAGAATTAAATACCAAGAGCATTAAATAATATTTAATTTTGTTTGAGTATCCATGACCCATTAGTTCGAGTTTCAAAGTGGTGAACGAAACATTTGTTGGTGGCCTAGTTGTTACACGTCTACTAATTCATCATAACCTTCAATTTTGTGAATGATTTATAGAAATAAAGGATAAAGGACGAGACTTCAATGTTAGTAAAGCCTTCTTTATTAGTGCCCCTGCGCGTGCTGTAACCTCACCGTGGTGCAGGGGTGTAACATTCTCTTTGAGAATGGCCAATACAGCACAAATTGAAGTTTAGAGTAAAAGTCAGTATCTATCTTTGATATTTGTATTTGTATTTTTGCATAGTTCTTTACACTGTTTTTATTTATATCTTGAATTTTTCTGTTGATGTTGATCATCACCTTATTTGTTTCCATTACCATAGTTTGACACCCAATAGCCGATATAATTTTCGTGCTGGGGTGTCGTTAAACATTCATTCATTCATTCATTCATTCTTTATTAGTGTTGTCAGGGCGAATAGCAATAATGGTTTTGTTCGTTTTAATGTTCTAAAATTTGAAATGGCAAACGAAACTGCCTACCAGCTATACTGATAACTGATATGTCATAAGAAACGCTCTGTTAGCGACATTGTTAGTTTGATATGTCATACGAACCTAATATCTATACTGATGTTTGATATATCATAAGACATGTTCTAACACATGTTCTGATGAAAGTTATTCAAAACTGTCTAATATTCAAAAGGTAGTTTAATATGTGATACAAAACTGTCCAGTATCCTAATTTGTAATGTCTTAGGAACATTTGTTTTTAATCTATACTGAAGTTTGATATGTTATATATAATGCTACATTGTAAGATGTTTCAGACTAATAAAATATTTCTACGATTAAACTTACATATTAAATATATTTTCTTATTTAGAATATCAGTGTCTGTATATTCAACGTGTTTCTGGTCGTCTTAATATTTGTAAGAAGCCCAAATTGGATTTTGTCTTCAAATAATTTCGTACGTACGAAAAAATCCTGTTTTAGGAAATAAAATGAAAATTAACTTAGTACAAATATTAAAACGATCAGAAACACGTTTAATATACAGCCACTAAACTTCAAAACAAGAAAATATATTTGATATGTAATTACAATCGTTAAAAAAGTCTTTCTTAGTCGATAACATCTTAAAACGTGCAGCAAACCCAGGAATGTCCCTTTATACGAAACTAATGTTTATCCTAACATTCCAAGACAAAACATTTTCTGGCATCTATGCTGATGCTTGATATGGCATACAAACCTATCTTGTAGCAGTCCCTGATGTCCGAAAGGTACAGTTATTAGGTACCAATAGAAATCCCGGTAATATCACAGTAATTAATTTCTGATTGAAACAAATATTCTCCCAAATTGTAAAAATGTTTATGTTGTTGGTTTTTAATACCTATCCTATATTATATAATTTAAATAGGAATTGATGGATTCCTTAAAGGAACATTCCTGAGTTTGCTGCAATTTTAAAGATGTTATCGACTAACAAATCTCTGAAGGAAAAACCCCCCAAAAAACCCCGCATTCTGTTTAAGCTATTTGATATTATAGAATTAGAATTTAGGGACTAAACTGTGTGATGATAATCTTTAATTTTTGTAACGCACTTTTTATACCAAATTAAAATAGATGTTACATGAAACATTGCTCTACATTCTCATTTACGAGGTCTTTGTAAAATATGTGATTAGTTCAGAGATCTATCTAAAACAGTAAACGACCACTATGTGTATATATGTCAATTATGATATAATTTGTTAAGCAAGTAAAGCTACGAGAACATATGACAAAGAAATCCTTAGAAGTTAGGTGGGGACTTTTTAAATTACAACAGAAAAAACGTATCCGCGTACTAAGGATAAATGACAATTTCAAAATAAATCGGAAATGAAAACTATTCGACAAATGATAATGTAGTTATATTCAGAAGTTCATTACTTTTATTCTCCCTATCTCTCTCTCTCTCTCTCTCTCTCTCTCTCTCTCTCTCTCTCTCTCTCTCTCCTCTCTCTCTCTCTCTCTCTCTCTCTCTCGTTTTACCGAAATGATTATATTATGAAATGTGCATCAATGTCTCTCTCTCCTCTGCGTGTGCGTCTAATTTTCATAAGAGGTTTGTCTTCGAGATAATATATTTTCATTTCAATATTATGTTTTTCTAGTATTGCATTTGTATTTTATAATGTATTGAAAGGTTTTAATATAGGCATTACAATTACAATTACAATTTGGTAAATAAAGATTGTTTAAACAAAACAAAGATAGATGCCCACGAAATATGTCTCTCTACAAACAAAAGAACTATGCTAAATTAGCGAAAATCGTTACCGTGTGACCTTACGCGGAAAGTAATACAAAGTCAGGTTTTATAACAATCTAATTAAAATTAGCTCCACTATTACATGTGGATCTAATAGCAGCCAGTTGGAGCTCATGTTCACCAATCAAAACCTTACTTGCAGAATCATGCCAGTGATTTGAAAATAATTTAAAAACATTCCGATTTATCCTGAGGGTATACGATATGTTTCATGTGAATTACGAATGCCTTATTTAGACCAGTAGAACTAATTTTAATCAGATTGCTAACAACACTGCGTAGTCTCCAATGTCCAGGTAACATTTCGTCTGTAAATAATAATTTAATTATTGACCATCACCAATACGTACGGACTTCGCCTTTTATAACGTTTATTTGGGAGCTACAAATTCTAAAAGTATCGGGTGAGTCTATTTAAATTATTTTTAAATCACTGGCATGATTCTGCAAGTAAGGTTTTGATTGGTGGACATGAGCTACAACTGGCTGCTGTTAGATCCACATGTAATAGTGGAGCTAATTTTAATTAGATTGGTTTTATAAACCTTTTCTGTCAAGCATATCAAAGAAATGTCACAGCTACACTTTCAGACCAAAATACGTATACATGAGACACATGTTCCGAAGTAAACACAACGATATTCGACAGTCAATTTAATTTAATATCTAAAACATATTATCAATGTGATATAAAGCAATTAGAAATAATACTGTCAGTGTCTGGGCCATGTTCCACGAAATGATCGTAGTTAAGATTGATTGTATACATTTACAACTGGAACAAGCAAGCTGTACAACCGTTTCAAAAAGCAACTATAGTATACCCTTCTAAAACTTGAAATCTTTCTTTGGAAAAAGTACAGTAGTGCCTTGACTACGAACACTTCGGAACATCTTGTATGTGTTTGTTGGCATTAGAAATGCGTCAGTAACTTTATCAGTTCACCGATGAATAATTCACAGGAGTTATCTCCCATTATTTTGTTTGAAGATCGTAAACGACAAGACATTTATCAAATCATCACGTAACTTCGTCCGACATCTTTATACATGGCTTGCACTTGTCTCGAAGGTATTGCAAATTGTCATTGTAACGTGTAATTATACAGTCCTCTAAAATCAATGTGTAGCACGTGCTTATAAAATTCATATAAAATTCATAGATCTGTAAATACAATATGATTCTGGGTTAAGGGATCCTAGACGAAGAGTTACAAGTTTAAAGTTTGTTTTGTTTAACGATACCACTAGAGCACATTGAATTGTTAATCACCGGCTATGGAATATCAAACAATTGGTAATTTTGACACGTAGTGTTTTGAGGAAACTCGTTACATTTTTCCATTAGCTGATAGGGATCTGTCATATGCACTTTCCAAAAGACAGGACAGCGCATACCAAGACCTTTGATATAACAGTCGTGGGGTACCAGATGGGACGTGGAAAATCACAATGGATCGGCAACGGAGAGTTAAATCCAGCCCCTTGGATACCGGACGAATTATACACTCAGAAATATATTTCTCATCACTAGATGAATCTATGTAGAAATTATTACAAGCTAGACACAGTTTCAGATGAAAATACCATAATGTTCTTAAGGGGCCAAGTACATTACAGCCAATAGTAATCTAAGAAACATCAACATCGTATCTCAGCACAAGACAGTCGAAAGATCATTATGACAGATCGTTGCCAGGTGCTTCGTGTTAAAGAGGACTACCACACAACAACAGATGCATGATTCTAACAATTCAAATCATTCTTGAGTTCCTATAATTCTAATCGATCGAAAATTCATCGCTTGGTTCAAATTGATTATAGCTGATGATCTGTGATGAAATTCCAACTGATTTCTAGAAATAATTCAATGAATATAACATTTAAGCTACGTCGAAACAGGATACCTACATAATTTACGGTTGGAAAGAGCTAGTTGTTTACTACTATGGTACTAGTACTTCGATCGTTCCGTGGAACGAGACCCAGATCTACTGTTTTTGGTTGAAACGTCACCAATGACCTGACCCTACCAGAGTTCAAGCAGCGTACCCAGCATTCTCCAGTACAACAGTTGTAAGAACGGGTTCGCTGGCCGTTGGGGAATTCTTGGCCTCACGTATATGGGAAGTCGTCCCTTTATGGGACGATGTCTGATGTGTGTAGGCCTCTTTCCGCCATGTGTGGGAAGTTGTCCGCCGTGTTTGATAGGCTGTCCGCCGTGCGTTGTAGGTTGTCCGCCGTGAACGGTAGGTTGTCCGCCGTGCATGGTAGGTTGTCCGCCGTGAACGGTAGGTTGTCCGCCGTGCATGGTAGGTTGTCCGCCGTGAACGGGGGGTTGTCCGCCGTGCATGGTAGGTTGTCCACCGTGAACGGGAGGTTGTCCGCCGTGCATGGTAGGTTGTCCACCGTTAACGGGAGGTTGTCCGCCGTGCATTGTAGGCTGTCCACCCTGCATGGTAGGTTGTCCGCCGTGCATTGTTGGTTGTCCACCGTGCATTGTAGGTTGTCCGCCGTGTACGGGAGGTTGTCCGCCGTGCATGGTAGGTTGTCCACCGTGCGTGGTAGGTTGTCCGCCGTGCATTGTAGGTTGTCCGCCGTGCATTGTAGGTTGTCCGCTGTGTACGGGAGGTTTCCCGCCGTGCACGAGAGGTTGTCCAGTCGTTGGATCTTGCATTTGTCCCCCATGTGTACCCCCTACTGCTCCATGCGGAACACCCCCTGCTCCATGTGGTGGACTCAGCCCAGGGTGTGTTGTCTCAGCAGCGTGCGAGGTGGCTCCACCAGCGGCGTGACCGACAACTGAAAACAACACGGCGCATGTCTGCTAGTATACTCAAGTTTGATATCTTATACAAAGGTATCTAATTTTTAAACTGAAGTTTGATATGTTAAACGAAACCATATAATATCTACACTGGCGATTGATATGTCATACCAAACTATCTAAATATCTATGCTGAATTATGATATGTTAAACGAAACCATTTAATATCTATACTGAAGTTTGATGTCATACTGATATCAATACTGATATTAATGTGTTAAATGTGTTAAGAAACTCTCTAATATCTGATTTTAATGTTTGATGTCATTGGATGGTGTCTAATATATATATATCTATATATATATATTCTATATATCTATCTATATATCTATATATCTCTCTCTCTTCCCTCTTCTCGTATATCGATCTCCCTCGCTTCCCCCCCCCCGCTACTCTCCTCCCACTCCTCTCCCCTCGCCTCCCTCTCTCTCCGTCCTCTCTCCTCTCCTCCTCTCTCTCTCCGGGGTCTCCTCTCCCGGCTCCTCCCCCCCCCTCTCCTCACCCTATCGTTCCCCTTCTCCCCCTCCCACTCTCCTCCTCATCTCTCTCTCTCTATCGCATTCGAAGCATTATATATATATATATGTTGTTGACGTTAGTTGGAAACTGTCTTTACGCACAAACGTGTAATATCAAAACCCGCCCTAGTGTTCTCCTGTGTCTCGCCCCTCCCTTTCCTCTTCCTGGTGTGTGTGTGGCTGTCCCTCTTCTTTCAAGTATATATATACGCCCGCGAATCCCCGTTTCTGCCTCGTCTGATATTTAATAACACCCCCCCTTCGTCCCCCTCAAACTCCTCTCCCCTCGACCCTGCCCCTTCCTAGCGTCTAATACTGAGCACCAGAGGTTCCGCCCCTACTTGATGCTTGCTATTGACCTGTCCTCCTCGCCTCCAAAATATATCTGATATCTATACTGGTTTTGATGTTTGAAATACATTACGAAAACCACTCCAACCCTTCATATCTATACTGATTTAAATATTGGTGAGGGCTCTGTATACATTAACTTCGTTCCGGCCCCCTCCTTGAATAAACGGGAATCATTCCTGAGTACTGCTTGCTTTTGTAAGATATTTCAAAACAGACTAATAAAATATCCTCTACGATTAAACTTACCATCCTTACATATATTTCTAAAAACAACAATCTTTAGAATATCAGTGTCTGTATATTTAATGTGTTTCTGGTCGTCTTAATATTTGTAAGAAGTCCAAACTAGATTTTGTCTTCAAATAATTTCGTATGTACGATTTTTTATTTTATTTATGAACTAAAATTTAACCTAGTACAAATATTAGAACGATCAGAAACACGTGTAATATGTAGCCACTAATATTGTATGCAGAAAAATATATTTGATATGTAATTACAATCGTTAAAAAGTCTCTGTTAGTCGATAACATCTTTAAAAGTGCAGCAAACTCAGGACTGTCCCTTTAATATCTATGCTAATTGTAATGTTTGATACACTGTTACATTAAGAAACCAATATCTATACTGATTATGATGTTTGATATACATTAAAAAACTAATATCTATACTGATTTTGATGTTTGATATACATTAAAAAACTAATATCTATACTGATTTTGATGTTTGATATACATTAAAAAACTAATATCTATACTGATTTTGATGTTTGATATGTGATAAGAAACTGTACTAAGACTAATATTTGATGTCATTGGACGCTGTCTTATAGTTTTACAGATTTGAACTTCGATTTTGTTGGAAACTGACTAATATTGATATTAATTTTGATGTTTGGCGTTATTGAAGAATGTCTAATATTTATACTGATTTGATGTCTGATATGTGATAAGAAAATTGTCTAATATTTACACTGATTTATATGTTTGATGTTAAGAGAAATGGTCTATTATCTATACTGATTTTGATGTTAGATAAAACATTGTTCAATATCTATACAGTTTAATACACATTAAGCAACTATTTAACATCTATACTGATTGTGATATCTGTTATGTCATAAGAAACCTAATATTTATACTGATATTGATATTTGATGTTAATGGAAACTGTCTAATATCTATACTGTTATTGATATTTGATGTTAATGGAACTGTCTAATATTTATACTGATATTGATATTTGATGTTGACAGAAACTGTATGATATTTATACTGATATTGATGTTTGGTGTTATTGAATATTTCATATATATACTGATTTTAATGTTTGACACAGGTATATATAGAAACAAACTCACCTGCACTCAGAGCGATTTGAACTACAGTCGCTAGGACAACGAAGCAAAACACAAAACGCATCATGGCTCTACTGGAATAGAAAACAGTTTGAAACAAAACAGAAAACAACGCGTCAGATGTATTAGATCTGTACTACCCTAGTTAGACAGAATGGTGGTCATCTCTTGATCATCATTATGGCTATACTTAAAAGAATCAGTATTTAAAAAAAAAAAAGTTGTAAATGACACCTGACGTTTAGAACCTGCAGTACACGAACTAGAAAGACCGGTGGTCATTTCGTGAACATCAGTATGGCTACACCTAAACGAAATCAGTATTTAAAGATATACATGTCACCATGCGTTTCGAATCCGCATGACACTTACTAGACAGACCGGTGGACGACTCTCAAAACGAGTTCCAATAAAGTGTTTAAGTAGTACATGAAACACATCTGAACTAATTACTATTCAAGCATATCTTGACAAATAGACAAGGAAATAACCAGATCATGGTGTACATTACAAACGATATGTTATATGACACCTTGCTATTAACCACCCAGTACAAGGAAAGTAATTAAACTCCAAGTAGAGTATGTATATAATTGACAGCGGTCGCAAATTATGCAACTTTATAGTATATTAATTCTTAAAATATTTTGTTTTTGTGAGCAATATAACTTGTTATTATATTTGAGATAATCCATGGAAAGCTCTGCTGAACAGCAAGCACCATGGTGACAAGAGAGTGACTATCCATCAGTGCATTTGTCAAGACGACAATGACCATATACATGTACTAAAGAAAAATACTACAAAACTAAATTACTTTCCATATATATAAACCTCCACAATGTGCATTTCCTATTATTAGTTATACATTTTAAATCTGGAGAAATGCTGGCAAAACGAAATTATTTTTAATATGATTTTTAAAGTTTTCCTTGTTCAACGACAGCACTAGACCACATTGATTCATTAATCATCGGCTATGGATGTCAAATATTAGTAATTTTGACTTGTAGTTTTCAGAGAAAACCAGTTAGTAAAATACACTATAGGAACTTAATAATAGTAAAATAATAATAGTGTGTGCTGTAGTGAACGTTGACAAAAATCAAGTGCACTGTACTCTGATGTGATTTGTCAGTGTCTACACAAGGAACTAAAAAAAAAAAACAAAGACGCTGCTTCAAATTAATAGCAGATTACTTGCTGTATGAAAGGAACTTTATCAAGGGAAGGAAATGAGTGGCGTGAACGGATTGGGTAAATAAAACACGTGACCTCCAAGGCTCACGGATGTTACACTAACAGAGAGAACATTCTGTGGCGTTGTGACATTGTCAGTGACCTTGAGCTTAGTATGTGCTGAGAGAGAGAGAGAGAGAGAGAGAGAGAGAGAGAGAGAGAGAGAGAGAGAGAGAGAGAGAGAGAGAGAGAGAGAGAGAGAGGGAGAGGGGGGGGGGGGGGTAGTTGTTTTATTTAATGCTGATAACAGCAAAAACATTTGGTTCAACTAGACTAAATCAAGACCCATTGAAAATATTTTTTATATTTTTAGAAAAAAACAAGATATGTGCTAAAACAATGCATCAACCGAAACAAGCTGTGAAATTTAAAAATTGTTTCAGTTAACCCACATGCAAGAAACGTTGATGTCATAATTAATTATGACAGTTAAGAAATCTAAAGAATATTTTTATTAGTAACCCTCAGTTTGGCAAATTATAGCTGTTGAGCCTCCAGTGTACTTTGCATAACAGATTATATTAATTTATATCAAACTTTTTATATAAAAAGATGAACGAATACTAGTTGCTTATTAATATAAATAATAGTCTGTCGCTGTTAGCTTGCATAACGCTAGATATCTGAACGAAAAACCCTCTTTGAGAATGGCCAATACAGCACAAATTTAAATTTTGAGTATAAGTCAGTATCTATCTGTGATATTTGTATTTTTGCGCAGTTCTTTACACTGTTTTTATTTAAATCGTGAATTTTTATATTGATGTTGATCATCACCTTATTTGTTTGCATTACCATAGTTTGACACCCAATAGCCCATATATTTTTCGTGATGGGTTGTCGTTAAACATTCATTCATTCATTCATTCATTCTGAACGAAAAAACTGTTATCCATGAACAAGACCGTATGTCTGTACAATTCAGAGTCGAATAGGCATTTAGCAAAATAGTGTATGATTCCATGCATCTCTGTTTAGTATCTCATCTATAGGAGGAGATCCTTTACTGGACAATACATCCTTCTGACAGCCACACAGAGGACTGCCACCCAGACCAGTTTACTAAATAAAAACTAGCAGTGTGCTGGTATGTTGTTCGCGAAAGATAATCATATCCAAATATGGAATATCATCAGCCATAATTTTGGTCAGTGATCCATCGTATTTAGTAGATATAGCCTCCAAATGTAAACAACGAAAACTATGGTTATTTATTAATCGGATTAAGTATAAACTGATTTCAATTAAATTGGATTATTTGTTTATCTGTCTGTCTATCTATTTATTGTTCCTCCAACAAAATAGATATACACCCCGCTAACCTAAACATGTTTTAAATTTATAACATTATACGGATAAATACATTTGACATGACCTTTAGGTGAATTGTTTCAATTTCCGTTTGTCTATTAGATAACTGGAACGTATGAATTTATTTTTGACAAAAATCGATATTGCTGTACGGCACACACACACATATATAAGCACACGCACGCACACGCACATTACAATGTCCAAAACTATATTGGCTATAGATATATTTATGTTATAATAAAAATGTAAGTAAATTGTAATTTTAATAATGTAAAGATATTTTATCTGCCGAAAAGGTTTAAAATGGCAACAAACTCAGGATAGACCCTTTAATATACCTTTCAAGCATTATAGTAATGGGGAATCAATTAATGAACTTTATTATTGTTTGAAATTTTTTTTTCAAATTTCATCATCACAGCTTACTGGATCATTAAAGCCGCCGACTCTAGTTTTTATCTAATGTAAAATACTGTTGGCTATTATAGATTTGTTAGCGTTAACTTACACGTTATTAGCAACGTTTTAAAATTATCAATTACAGCAAATTCAACATGTTTCTGATCGCCCTATTATTTGTACTAACTCAAATTCAACTTTATGCTCAAAAAAAAGACAAAAAAAGACATGTACCTAAAACATTAGGGTCAGCGGATTTAAATGGAATTAAATCATGCATCATTATAACGCAATACCATCAACAACAAAAAAATCTCACTTCTACCACCATCTGGTTAAGACGACTTACCTGGGTTGGTTCTCCTGTGCACGTGTTTCATACAAAATGGAGCTGCTTTTTATTTAAATCCCATGACACGTAAACAAAAGTGTCCAGTCGTTGTTTCATTTACAAAAGTAATATCTCTATTTCATGTTGGATGAGTTCATGTAGTATTATAGATTGCCTTTTCTTTCCAATCATTATTCATGTGAGTAAAACTTATTTATATATGCACAAGGTACAACACGGGCCCAGGACTGCGCGTATAGTAAGGAGGGATTGGACGGAGGTGGGTGGGTGGGGGTGGGGGAGGGCTGGTGGCAAATTAATTATGTTTAGAGCCTGTTGAGTTTATTTAATGTTTAAAATAATATCTTGAGAACAATGTTGGAGTCTTTAAAACTATTTAATACAGGCACATGACAGACAGATACATAGACAGAAGGACAAAAACAGAGATAAGCAGATAGAGAGAGAAATGGGGGCGAGAAAGAGAGAGACAGAGGTAGGTAGGTAAGTAGACAGACAAACAAACAGACAGACAGATATATATATATATAGATAGAAACATACATACATAGATATATAGGCAGAGAGGTGGGTAGGTAGATAAGTAGGTAAGCAGGTATGTATCTATGTAGCTTGGTATATATATATATATATATATATATATATATATATATATATATATATATATATATATATATATATATATATCTATATATATATATATATATCTATATATATCTATATATATATATATATATATATATATGCAGACAGATAGACAGATAAATAGACAGTTAGACAAAGAGACACATAGAAAATATGTAGATATTAGGTACTTTGATTTCTTTCTATAGGTGTTGAAACACCCCTCCCAGTATCTAACGTTCTACGTACGGAACGGCCCTGCGTGCAAGGTCCTTGCTGTTTTACATTAATTATGTACCTGGATGCAGGTAAAAAACACATCCTGCTGAATCACAACAAAAGTAATGTCTTCACGTGACGTAGTCTGTACTCTGTAGTCTGTGTTGTACCACAACAAAACACTTATTAATCACATCTAACTCCAACGCTATCGCATGTCAAACAGTACGAAACGTTTCTTTTGCAAATCACTGTGAACAATTTACATTTACATGACAAACCTTGACTACAAATATTTACATGATTACTGTATTTGTTTGGAAAACGACAATATTTGAAACATTTAACCACACACACACACACGCGCGCGCGCGCACGCACGCACGCACACACACACACACACACACACACACACACGTGTGTATGTATGTATGAATGTATGTATTCATACATACATACATACATACATACATACATACATATAAAATATCTTACATTTTCAGTGCAATCAAAGTATGTGATATTTGATAGATAACTTTGCACAAAATTATATCGAGGTCACGGAACTAGGTTTATTGACATTTAAGCAAACATACTAGGGTGACTCCCCACAATCGAAGTATCCATTCATAGTAATCAAATAAAAACATTTCAATGGCAATTTTACTCTAAAAGCTGTCCAGCGTTCAGAAAACAAACAACTTTACGCACTAGTTTATTTCCATGTAAGGACATCCAAAACGACGTCATTCGAGTTTGAATATCTAGTAATGGCGGACTGGAATTAAAACTGCGTGTACAGTTGTCACGGGGATCCTATAATACCCGTAACTGAATAAAACACGATTATCCAAATATCTCTCCTAACTGTATATCTATTAGATCTCTCTGTAACGGGCAGTTATACCCGCGTGGCTCGTCTCTAGGTATGAACAGAGATAAGATCTTATATAAAGTATATATAATATAGCACGTTTAGTTCACTAGAAAACACAACAAAAACACAATACACTTTGGAATCTGTATTAATCTACGCTGACAAATGTACTGCCGCAGTAGTTAATTAACAACAACAAATAGTAACAACCCAGAACTGATCACTTAATTAGTTAATCACTAGGTGTCTAGTTTATACAATATTCTAATCACTTCACCGTGACACAACACACACACACACGTGTGATAATTGAGAAACGCTTCCAGGGGAACTTAATTAATAAAGGAATTACAACTCTATTCCTAACTGGTTAATTTTTAATTAACCCATAACTACTCATTCGGTAACCTTGTAATACAGAATTAATACTGGTACCTATCACAATAAAGACAATAACCTACAGGTCCTCTAGGATGACTGGTTAAGCTTTATATAAATTAGAACAGTGAGCCTACAGTTTACTGCGTCAGATTACCGGCAGCACCGTCTAAATAATATTGGTATAATACAGTATTAAAATATTTAAAGTCACATCAGTCACATCAAGGTTATACAACAGAGCAGAAATAATATTTACCAAGTCCAAACGGACGCGTTCCCTGGAAGCTTCCAATATGTTTCTCCCTGATATCTCTAAAACCCTAGCTATTTGTTATAAAATCCCAGTATCGCCTGGAGGTACAACGCAGTTCTCCCCCTATCAAGTGATATTTCCACAGCGACCAAGCCGGCAGATTTTTCTTAGATGGCCAGACTTGCTGACGCCTAGTCGCCAAAATCACGGTCGTAAAAACCGCACTCGCGGAGGTATTACGTAACTACTGGCCACATGGCCTCCGCATCTGGTCTGGGTGTGTATTGGAAAGAGCACGACCACCGTCGCGCAGAGGTATTACGTAACAAAGTGCCCATCCTGGCTTAATTGCATATTGGAACTGCACACGGCGCTCTAAAACAATTAATATAGCCACAGGCGAAAATAAAATTAAGAGCATGTTCCGTCACACACCCCCACCTCAAAAAGGATATTTCCTCTACTCTAGGAATAGGGAAATATACTATATTAAAACAAAAAGTGCGTTAACCGACGCATCCGGGCATTTATAACACATAGTAATAAGGTGACTACCAGTAATCACACTGCGTCTCTGAGTCCCTGGTATATAATAAAATATATAAAAACAAATCAAGAATGTCAACACATTATCATAATGTTCAACTTCGGGACAGGGCATCAGCGATTACATTGGATGTGCCCTTGATATGTTCAATGGTAATTGGGAATTCCTGCAGAAGAAGACTCCATCTCAAAACTCTCTGATTGGTGGCTTTCATTCTGTGAATGAAAGTGAGCGGATTATGGTCCGTAAAGACCACCACTTGATGCACTGCCGATTTCACGTAGATCTGAAAATGCTTCAGAGCTTGTACCGTGGCCAAAGCTTCCTTCTCTATAGTGGAATAGTTCACCTGGTGTTTGTCAAACTTTTTGGAGAAGAAACTTACAGGATGGTCCAGTCCATTTTCGTCTTCTTGGAACAGCACAGCTCCAGCTCCTACGTCACTGGCATCCACAGCCAGCTTGAAAGGCATTCGGTAGTCTGGTGCTGCCATCACGGGAGACGAGGAGAGCATCTGCTTGAGACGGTTGAATGACTTCTCGCATTCATCTGACCACTGGAACTTTGTTTCCTTCTTTTTCAGTGTCGCACGTTTTCCAGGTTTTCTCCGATAGGCATGCTGTCGAATCGGTGTAGCGTTGGGTTCCAAGCGCACATCCTGGCTTAAGGTATTGGTAACCGTTGGAAGGTCCTGACAAATGCAAATATTGTCTTGTATCAACGTAGTCAACTTTGCTCGCTGGGGGCTCAAGTCTGCTAGAATCTGGTTGTTGGTTAATTTTCTCTCTGCAGTCTTGACGTCATCACAGGAAACTGAGTGACTCTCAATTTGGACCGGTAACTCTGGAACTATCGGCAGTCTGTCAAAATAACCTTTTAGCAAATTGATGTGACAATACCTACTTTTCCTAACCCTATCAGGAGTGTTTATCACATACCCTGTCGCATTAACTCGTTTGTGCACAACATAGGGACCGAAATACCGGTTCTGTAATGAACCCCGTTTATTGGGAAGGTACAGCAGCACCTTATCCCCTGGTTTAAATTCCCGACTCCTAGCCTTTCTATTAAACACTGATTTTATTTTGCTCTGAGCATAGCTCAGATGCTTCCTAGCTAGTTTGGTCGCCGGCAACCTCCTATCTCTAACTCTCTTATTCATTAATACTCCCTCAGTTAACAATGTAGTGCGAGCTGCCAACAAATTTGGATCAGCCCCCTGCTATAGGATTTACTCTTGTCTATTACAAGGTAAGTCCCCTCTATCAAACACAACTGGTTCATTTCCCCTCTGCGGGAGATCAACCGGTTCCACCACATTTAGTTCCTCAGTTGACTTATCTACCATTTTACTGATAACCTCATCCACTCCAATTTCATGGCTCACACACGTATCAGACAAATCACAAATATCCTCTGGGTCTCGTGTTACCTTTCTGGCCATAGCCCTAGTCTTTACACACTCAGGATCTCTAATCTCCTCAACCTCACTCTCTTCTACTGGTAAAGGGCTGTCTTTAATTAACAATTGGTCACATTTCGGCTGACTAGTCAAATCATTACCCAACACAACTCCTATGTTTTAAACAGGCAAGTCCTTTACAACACCCATAATGACTGGTCCCGTCACAAACTTCGAACACAAGAAAACGTTATGTAACCGGACAAACATTTTTTCTCCAGTAACCGAGGTTAAAGCCAAACTACGTCCTGTATCTGAATTCTCAATACCAGCTAAACACTCTGACGTCATCAGTGACTGACTACACCCGGTATCTCGATAGATTGATGTTGCCTTAGGACTCAATTCTTGTTTCACATCACAAACCATATCAGTGGACACATACGGGTTTACTTTCTCTGCCATGGGACTAACCATTAACTCTCTCGCTAACGGAGCTGACCTCACTAAACCGACCACTTGCGCATTATCGCGTTTCCTTTTAAAACAGTCCCCGACAAGATGGTTATCCTTTTTACAGTAACTGCAATGTGGACGAAAAGTTCGTGCATTGGCTGATAATGCAGGTTTATCCTTACTTTGCCCACCAGGTACATTCCTTGCCTGACTAGCTGACCCACTAGAAGACTCTCCCCGATAGTTACTTTCCCGGGATAAACCTGGCTGAAATTTCTTCTTATCACCCTGTTGTAAAGAGCTACCCTGTACTGCCTGAGCTTTGTGTATTAACACGTAATCATCTGCCACTATGCCTGCCTCCTCTATCTTTTTGACATCACGATCCTCTAAATGAATACGTAAGCTAACTGTTAATCCATTTTTAATGTCCTGTAAGATCAACAACTCCCGTAACTCGGTATATGACTCTACCTGATGAGACACCACCCATTTATCAAACATCCCTGCCTTCTTAGCCACAAACTCACTATAAGACTGACCCTGCGTTTTTCTCAACTCGCTATACCGTAAACGATAATCCTCAGGTCGTAATTCATACGCCCTCAACACTGCCGCCTTAACTAGGTCGTACTGACTTGCTCACTCATCACTCATTGAATTATAAGCTACACTAGCCTTCCCCTTAAACTTAGACACGGCTAACAATGTCCACTTAGACTGCGGCCAATTTAGCTGCTTAGCGGCCCGTTCAAAATGTTGGAAGAAAATATCTACCTCCTGGTCATCTAATACAGGCACTGATATATAAGCCTCCGACATGTTAAACCCATTTCCGGTCTCCCGTCTAACTTCTTCAGTATTCAACTTTAACTCATGTTCCAACTTTAATTTTGCTAACTGGAATTCTCTATCTCTATCTCTATCTTCTCTATCCCTCTCTTCTCTCTCTCTCTCTCTCTCTCTCTCTCTCTCTCTCTCCTCTCCCCCCCTCTCTCTCTCTCTCTCTCTCTCTCTCTCTCTCTCTCTCTCTCTCTCTCTCTCTCTCTCTCTCTCTCTTCTCTATCTCTATCTTCTTTCTCTCTATCCCTCTCTTCTCTTTCTCTCTCTCTCTATCCCTCTCTTCTCTTTCTCTATCTCTATCTCTATCTTCTCTATCTCTCTATCCCTATCTTCTTTCTCTCTATCCCCCTCTTCTCTTTCTCTCTCTCTCTCTCTCTCTCTCTCTCTCTCTCTCTCTCTCTCTCTCTCTCTCTCTCTCTCTCTCTCTCTCTCTCTCTCTCTCTCTCTAATGCACGTTCTTCTCTTTCATACTCAAGTTTTTTAAAAGCTAATTGTTGTTCCACACTTAACTCATTTATCTCTATCTCTGGAACAATATCACTGTCTTCCATAACAGGCCTATCACCAAAAACTTCCTGGATAATAATTGTATTTATATCACCTAAGGTTTTAGCTGATGTTAAATCAATTTCCCGCTCACTTGCGATTTCAACTAACTCGGCCTTACGTGCTCGCTTAATTTCCACTACACTGAGCGTAGGCCTATCCAGGAAATTCTTATCCATGTTTAGATATGACGCACTTATTATTAATTAATTTTCTAGTGAACAACGTTGCTACTTCTAGTTATTTGTAAAAATAATTTATAAAGCCCCCATTTACAAACAATACTTTTTTTAATATGCATGTCCCGTTTCAGATCCGGGACGAGCGCCCCAATTTTAATTCCTGTCACGGGGATCCTATAATACCCGTAACTGAATAAAACACGATTATCCAAATATCTCTCCTAACTGCATATCTATTAGATCTCTCTGTAACGGGCAGTTATACCCGCGTGGCTCGTCTCTAGGTATGAACAGAGATAAGATCTTATATAAAGTATATATAATATAGCACGTTTAGTTCACTAGAAAACACAACAAAAACACAATACACTTTGGAATCTGTATTAATCTACGCTGACAAATGTACTGCCGCAGTAGTTAATTAACAACAACAAATAGTAACAACCCAGAACTGATCACTTAATTAGTTAATCACTAGGTGTCTAGTTTATACAATATTCTAATCACTTCACCGTGACACAACACACACACGTGTGATAATTGAGAAACGCTTCCAGGGGAACTTAATTAATAAAGGAATTACAACTCTATTCCTAACTGGTTAATTTTTAATTAACCCTTAACTACTCATTCAGTAACCTTGTAATACAGAATTAATACTGGTACCTATCACAATAAAGACAATAACCTACAGTTTACCTAGGTCCTCTAGGATGACTGGTTAAGCTTTATATATATTAGAACAGTGAGCCTACAGTTTACTGCGTCAGATTACCGGCAGCACCGTCTAAATAATATTGGTATAATACAGTATTAAAATATTAAAAGTCACATCAATCACATCAAGGTTATATAACAGAGCAGAAATAATATTTACCAAGTCCAAACGGATGCGTTCCCTGGAAGCCTTCCAATATGTTTCTCCCTGATATCTCTAAAACTCTAGCTATTTATTATAAAATCCCAGTATCGCCTGGAGGTACAACGCGGTCCTCCCCCTATTAAGTGATATTTCCACAGCGACCAAGCTCGCATATTTTTCTTAGATGGCCAGACTTGATGACGCCTAGTCGCCAAAATCACGGTCGTAAAAACCGCACTCGCGGAGGTATTACGTAACTACTGGCCACATGGCCTCCGCACTTTGTCTGGGTGTGTATTTGAAAGAGCACGACCACCCTGGCGCAGAGGTATTACGTAACAAAGTGCCCACCTGGGCTTAAGTGCATATTGGAACTGCACACTGCACACGACACTCTAAAACAATTAATATCGCCACAGGCGAAAACAAAATTAAGAGCATGTTCTGTCACAACAGTTTAAAGAAACACGTTGTATTAAGCTTGAGATTATATGATAAATATATTATTACCCTCGTGTGTTTCGGTATCGTCAATATCATTTGTTACGAATAATAATAATGTATTATGCTCGCCAGATATATATTCATTTCAGCTGTCTACTATAATCCGTTTACGTGAAAAGGGAACCGATGAATTGGCATATAACTCTATAATTAATAATGTTAAAACTAACATGAAAATATATTATTAACCTGTAAACTCATACCAACTCCCATATTTTTAAAATTATTTTTTATTTTATTTTATTATTATTATCTTTTTATTTTTTTTATTTTTTTTTACAAAAAACAGTCTGTCAGTAAGACAGTTTTGTTTCAAATAAATTACCATCGAATTGTATAAGTTATTGTGATTTGTTTTATTGTCCCAGAAGAATACGTAGTGTTAGGGTTAGGGCCCTAAATCACTACAATACATAGCATATATATTAGTAGCAACATATACAGGTAATTACATAGACATATCTAGTATGAAGAAATATTCTTTAAACTCCTCTAGGGCACTAAATCACTACAATACATAGCATAGATATTAGTAGCAACATATACAGGTAATAACATAGACATATCTAGTATGAAGAAATAGTCTTTAAACTCCTCTAGGGCACTAAATCACTACAATACATAGCATATATATTAGTAGCAACATATACAGGTAATTACATAGACATATCTAGTATGAAGAAATATTCTTTAAACTCCTCTAGGGCACTAAATCACTACAATACATAGCATAGATATTAGTAGCAACATATACAGGTAATAACATAGACATATCTAGTATGAAGAAATAGTCTTTAAACTCCTCTAGGGCACTAAATCACTACAATACATAGCATATATATTAGTAACAACATATACAGGTAATAACATAGACATATCTAGTATGAAGAAATATTCTTTAAACTCCTCTAGGGCACTGACTTAAATTGAAAAGAAAGATAGAGAAAAAGAAAAACAAAAGAAAAGAAAGAGAAAAAACGGAAATAAGGAACGAAAGAAGGAACAGAGTTACTTCGTGCACAATTGCGCATATATCGCAGTATATTCATAGATACCCACATACATAAATGCATACACATATATATTATACATGTTCATATATCTACCAGAAATATATACGGAAGAGATTAAATTAAAAGTTTATATTTGTTCTAAAATGTAGACTGAATTTTATTTCTAAGCAAGCTGTTTCCATGTCTATATTATATTTAAGTCTCAGTAAAATAGTGTTTGCCACGTTGCCCATTCATTATTAAATCCATCGTATTTACAAGTTTTTAAAAGAATGTACCTTTCCATTTCAAATTTCTGTTGCAGTACGTCATGCACAGCGTTAATCCTTTAACATTTCGTTTGCATTTTTATACTGTATATATAATATTTTATATTAATTATTATTATTTTTTACCAAACCAAACATTATAATAATTTTATCAAAATGATTAATTTTGAATTTTAATACATGGGTGAGGAGAAAATGGTGGAGCAGTCAAGGCTGGCACAGTAATCGATACTGTAGTACACTGATACTAAAGGTGGAATTGCACTGTTGATCTGGCTTTGCTATCAACTGCCTTCATCCCTGTATCAAAAAAGGAGACTTAACCTATGCAGTGTGGTGATAATTAGTAAGGGATTAAAACAAAATCATTCAAATTTGTTTTTAAAAAATGCGATTATAAAACGTAAGAATATGTTTTGATATGGGTTTTAGCGTTATTAATTATAGAGTTCCATGTATGCCAATTCATCGGTTCCCTTTTGACGCATACGGATTATAGAATACCGTTCGCTACAGATCGTTTCGTTTAAAATTTAAAAAATAATATTCTTAAGTTAGGTTTGTGCGAATGTATATCATAGGCCAGCATACACCACACAATGTCAGGTCACGTCACGTCACGTTACGTTCCGTCACTTCACGTTACGCCACGTTACGTCACGCTACCCATACCACACAACAGTATATCACAATTGTATTAGAATATTGTGTATTTGTTTTAGCAATCGATTTAGTCCAGCCGAATCACTATATGAATGTAGAACCACTTACTGAAAAAGCATGACGACTGGATTGTCTTTCAAAGTTACAAGCTTAAGTGAAATGTTATATATATAATATCTAATTGTTCTATCTGGGTTTTCAAATTTTAAAATTTTTTGGGACATTTAATATTTATTACAAACATATTACTGAAATTAATACTCTATATTCCTATTTTAGTAGGAGCGAATGTAATATGTTTGTAGTGAGGTGGTGCAATCTTTTAAAATAGGGACCTTGAGTAACCATGAAAGGGGTGCAACGTTTAAAAAGGGCACCTGTTGTATTCAAAAGTACACTAATGTATTATGAATTATGTATTATTATTATGTATTATTATGAATATTATTATTATTATTATTATTATTATTATTATTATAGTAATCTCCCACAAAAAGCTGAAAAAATATTGCATGTTACCCGCTAGAAACCAACAAATACATAATATATATATAATACATAAATACATATACTAAACTCAGGATGTTTGAATTTGCATCACAGTCTTGGAGAGTGCATTTCCCAGTACCATTCTCTTGGATTCGCGCCAATTTAGATTGTTTTTCCTTATTTTTATTAATTCAATACGTTTTTACCAAGTACCGTGTAGCAATGCATATTCTTCAGACGTCATTCGTGGATACGTATTTATAGGATATTAAATGATAACCCATTTCATATCATCTTTATGTCCCGAGTGAAATAAGGTTCAATTGTCACGAGTTTAGTGGCAGTAGTAATATCCTACTTATTACCCATAATCGATCTTACTTTATATGACTCAACTCGTTTGGTTGACCTTCCTGTAAGGTATTAGTGCGCCAGTTGATGATGTCATCAAGTAACGTCAAAGTGTTATGTCCCACTTGGCGTTCTAGCGGGAAGTATCATTTTGATATGTACCGAGATAGTTTTAGCTATATGGGTAATAAATATGGATACCGCTGTTAGACTTGCAATCCAATATCTATATCTTTCTGTAACACAGTATCGTTCTGATCTTAGGAAGAACAAATAGTCGTTACAGAAGAATTCTTTCGCAGCAATACAATTGTTGTTATGTCACCTTTGGATAGTTCCTTGTGCGTTTAATGCTACGATGGTGTCATGAATGGTTTCTGAAACGGACCTAATGTATATTTGTATTGAAAAGTTGCCAATGCCTTTCGGTTTGTCCTTAAAACTGTGTGATACCGCAGAACACAAAACTTATTTGGCTAATTGAATCATAACATTGTTGGTTGGATGATAGTGTTTAATCTATTGATTTTCCGTTATTAAACTGCTAGTAGAAAGGTATGTGTTACCTTAGATGAGTTGATTATTTCTGCTGTCTCTTATAAACAGGAATCACAACACAGTGTAGAGACTGCCATACATTATTACACTGACAATAGAAGGGGTTAAATCGAGGATGAACAACCAGAATGTGTTATGTCTACCATTTCACGTTCTTCTTCTTCTTCTTTTGTAAAGGAGTTTGTTTGGTGGACTACACACTTTGGACAAACTCGAAATTATTATGTGTAACATTCTTTAGATTAAAACACTTCTCTGTTAAAAAAATGGGTATATGTTTCGCTGAATTTTTGTTTTCGGTGGTGAAATAACATTTCTTCCAGTCGCACCAAACAATTATTAAATGAAATGGGGTTTTTTAACTATTAATTTCCCTGATTGTGTTCAAATGTGTCAAAGGATGCTCGGAGGTCTCTCACTCACACCAGTTAAGTATAAAAAGTCCTGATCAAAATTATACCGAACCATGTTTCTGCTTGTGATTATTTAAAACAACAGAATGATAACCAGAAAGCTGTATTAGCATTATGATGACGTGTGGCTAAATACGAACAAGGGCGGGACGTAGCCCAGTGGTAAAGCGCTCACCTGATGCGCGGTCGGCCTGGGGTCGATCCCCATCGATGGCAAATTGTGATATTGCTCGATTCAACCAGTGCACCACGACTGATATATCAAAGACCGTGGTATGTGATATCCTGTCTGTGGGAGGGTGCATATAAAAGACCCCTTGCCAGTAATGGAAAAATGTAGTGGGTTTCCTCTCTAAAACCATATTTCAACATTACCAAATGTTTGACATCCAATAGCCGATGATTAATAAATCAATGTGCTCTAGTAGTGTCGTTAACCAAACAACTTTAATTTTAAATACAAGCAACTGACATAACATTTAAAAACTTTAAACTTTGTTGTCAGTTGTTTGTATTTAAAATTACCTTTTAGAGATAAAAATACAGTACCTGTCAATTATGATTATATATACCAGATGTAGTGATTGTGTGAGTAGTAAAGTATGTTTAAAATGTGAAAACATTATTTTCACCAAAGAGACGAAAAGGGTATGCACAGGTTCAAAATATGTAACAGCATCAGCCATGATTTTAGTCTGTGATTTATCGTATTTAGTAGATATAGCCTCCAAATGACCACCACAAACCCTCTGAACGGCCCCACCCCCAGGAGCCCATTGACATGATAACCCCGATGGAACATCTTCTGTGCCAGAATGATATGGCATCATTTGAAGTCCACACAAGTCCCCTAAAGTTCCTCAGAAGTTGCCATATGCAGACCCCTAAAAGCCGAAGCAGAAGTTATACTGCTCGACACAAAGAGAAAATTTACAACTAGAAAACTGAAGTCATCCCTTTTGTCATACATCTCAGTCTGGAGACCAATGTCGCTTTGAATCTCTATGCATAGATCGAGGTAAGACACTGATTTAATACCTTCAGATGTTTCTTTATTTCTAACTCTTGTGGGTAAATCAAAGGAAGGTAATCCATAATCCTTCTATCATTGAATGGTATAAGATCATCAATGTAGCGGAAAGTAAAGTTAATAGTTTCAGCCGGATTCCTTTGTTTTGAAATTCTTATTCATTTACATAGAGAAACAAATCGGCGAGTAGTGGAGCACAATTTCCATTTTCTGTCTACATGTCCTATCCCCAAATATGATAATGAGAGAGCCCAGCATATCACATCTGTCTTTCTCAGTATACTTTGGTCTGGATTCTTTCTTGGTCTTTATGAATTGTCCAGATTCGTGGAAGATGGTTATTTACCTATATCCTCACCGACCGCTCTTTGCAACAAATAAATACCCCATCGGTAGTTGGGTACAATTTTGAATCGAACTTTAGTCTCATCTACAGATTTACTTTCTTGAGCTCTGAATACATGGATATTAATCTATAATCAGCTTATTCAGCTCAGAAACTCTAAACTGTTTGAACAGAAAACACTGTAAAAAACTTTAAGAGTATTCTAGGAATGGAACTGTGTACGGCAAATATGACAGACTACCATCTTCTGTAAATTCGTAGGTGGTCTTTGTAAAACGATTCGTGTATAAATATAACACTAATATAATAAACGTATGCCCAGCCGGAATAATATTCATATCCAGCATTTTAAAGAGACTTGCCTAAGTTTGCTGCATTGTAAGATGTTTCCGACTAATAAAATATTTCGACGATTAAACTTGTATATTAAATATATTTTCTTGTATATTTAGTGCGTTTCTGGTCGTCTTAATATTTGTTTCCAAATAATTTCGTACGTACATTTTTTTTTTTAGGAAATAAAATGAAAATTAAACTAGTACAAATATTAGAACGATCAGAAATACGTTTAATATACAGCCACTAAAATTTTAAACAAGAAAATATATTTAATATGTAAGTTTAATCGTAGAAACATTTTATTAGTCGATAACATCTTAAAAATTGCAGCAAACTCAGGAATGTCCCTTTAAGAAACATGTTCATACTAATAATACATATAAAAACAAAACACTATTATCAGCTGTATAAACTGTTTATTGCCATTAAATTTGATATAACATATATATGTACAAATCTACTATATTGTCCAACTGAAATTGAATAGTATCTGCTTGAAAATAATACTTATTTCTTCACTTACGAATACGTTTATGGCGGTGTATGTTTTTTATCTCCAAGATAAACGCCACCGCTCAGAAACTCTAGACTGTTTGAACAGAAAACACAGTAAAATTATTTAAGAGTATTCTAGGAATGTAACTGCGTACGGCAGATATGACAGACTACCCACATGTACATCTGTTAAAGAAGTAACTTTAAATTTAAAGTCTACTGTATAACGTTTTCGTTTTTGTTTATTTCCACTCACCGGACTTGATGGAAAGGCTGTATCTAACCTAATAGATCACAAATGATACTAATTCAGTCATAGCAATTCAAAGGTGAAAGAATCTCACTAATTGTGTTCGCTACTTTGCCAATGTAAGCTAACACCGAGTGCTAAATAACAATGCAAGTTACACGTGCATATCGGTAAGTATATATATATATATATATATATATATATATATATATATATATATATATATAATTATTCTAAAATTACCAAAGAATGCATTCTAATTCCACTTTACGTTTATTGATGTTTAAAATATTAGGTTTACTTAAGAATTACAAATCTTCAGTTTAGGAGTACATTTAATGTAAAAATATGCATGCATATATATATATATATATATATATATATATATATATATATATATATATATATATATATATATAAAGCAATATACTAGTCACACAGTATGCGAGTGTAAAGAAACACTAAGCTATTCCAAGCACACAGATTATTGTATTTAAGTTTATTAATGTTTAAAATATCAATTATATTTCAGGTCTTCATTTTGAGAGTATACTCCATATAAAAGTATGAATTGAAGCCATATGTAAATAACTATACGACAATTTTAAAGTTGATTAATGTTTACAATATTAATTTGATAGTTTTCAAAGCTTATTTTTGAGAGTACATTTAATATACTAAATATGCGTAAATGTTATATACATGTATTTAATAAATATTTACGAGTACAAATAAACACTAGGCTATAATATCACGCACACAGAACTTCCAAGCGTGATTATATAGCGTTCTCCCGAGTCGTACACTGCCAGGTGCTGGTCTGGGTTTTTTTTCTTTTCATACTGCGGGCAAGAAAACGTGAACTGTGGCTTGAGATTACCAGATATCAAACATGCTGTCCATCATTCGCCAGTACATGAGCCGCGAATACCAGTTTCTGTTCGGTCGCTGCCACAGTCCTCCCTGTATGGGGCCTTGTCCTCCTTGTATGGGACCTTGTCCTCCTTGTATGGGGCCTTGTCCTCCTTGTATGGGACCTTGTCCTCCTTGTATGGGACCTTGTCCTCCCGGTGTGCGACCTTGTCCCTGTCCCCCACTTACCACCCCATGTGGTGGATACTGACCTAACATCAAGGGGTTTGGTTGTCCAAATAGTGCCATACCAAGAGGTCCTCCTACTGAAAAATACAAAGGTAAAAAAAATGTTAATACTACTACTACTGATAATAATACCAAAATTATGATATGATTATAGTGATGACGACGACGACGACGATGATGATGATAATGATGATTAAATATATATATATATTAGAAGAAAAATAAGACGACAATGATTATGATGATAATGATGATGTCATCATCATAATATTACTAAAGAAGACGATATTAATGATGTACTGTTGTTTTTGTTCCTAACAGTGATACTGTTGTTACGCTTGAAAGTGATGGAACTCATGTCTGTCTTCAAAGTTGTTAGTGTTTGTTAAATGTGGATACTTCACACACAATTATCAATGTTCTATGACGCAATTTTCGCAGGATATAGCCGAGTGGTAGGGCGCTCCAATGAGGTGCAGTGAATGTTTATCCAGTCCAAACCTTTCTGCATGGCTGGTACACCAAAGGCCGTGGTATCGAATATCGTTTCTATGGGAAAATGCATATAAAAGGTTTCTTGTTGCTTTATGAATAGGGGACGTTTGTGTGACTATAGCTGGTTTCCTCTCTCTCGTTCAGTCATCCACGATTATCAACATGTTGGACGTCATATGAGATGCACAAATGACAATATTCGATATAAACGCCGTATTTTCTTTTTAAATAATAAAGATACATTAATTACCAGTTACTTAATTCTAAGGTACCGTGTTTTTGTATTCAGTTGTTTTGCTTAAATCTTATTACCGGAAGTATGGAATAAGGAAATATTACGATTTGAACTGAGTGTTCTGACATTTCACAAATTAATGCAGAACATAACGAAACAACGAAATGTATCGCTAAAGTTTGACTACA
Organism: Gigantopelta aegis; assembly: GCF_016097555.1. NCBI lineage: Eukaryota > Metazoa > Mollusca > Gastropoda > Neomphalida > Peltospiridae > Gigantopelta > Gigantopelta aegis. Next base: position 9,232,677 of record NC_054707.1, read on the forward strand.
CCACTAGAGCACACTGATTTATTAATCGGCTATTGATGTCAAATATTTGGTATTTTTTACTTATAGTCTTAGAGAGAAAACCCGCTACATTTTTCCTTTAGTAGCAAGGGATCTTTTATATGTACCATACGACGGCTTTTGATATACCAGTCGCATTGCACTGGCTAAAAGAGAAATAGCCTAATGAGCCCACCAATGGGTATCGATCCTAGACCGACCGCGCATCAAGCGAGCGCTTTACCACTGGGTAATGGAGACGTCACTTCTGCCACGTGTTAATACTAGATTAGTGCCCAACTCTGTCACTACCATATTTGTGTCTGGGATCTATACACTTTTAAAAAAGGATATTGGGACATATTATATATATATATATATATATATATATATATATATATATATATATATATATATATATATATATATATATATATATATACGTAGAGGTAAAATTACATTGGGAGAGGGGAGGGGCGTTCCTCGTAATTGTACGTGTTATTAATCAAACACTTTACATCAACTTAACAATTTACAGTTGGGTATGTTCACTTCAATAACACCAGTGTGACCAAATTTTAAAATATTTGTACTCGTGTTTACTTATACAAATAAAATACTTTGAAATGTGATAATTTTTATTTGAAACTTACATGCACTTTGTGAGATTTGAACTACAGCCGCTAAGACGGCGATGCAAAACACAAATCTCATCATGGCTCGACTAGATGAACCGGTCTGAAACAAACTAAGAACAAACAGTTTACGATATGCACTACTCTACCTATACAGATGCAGAGTAAACAGAAAAGAGAAATTAATCCATATCAAATTTATGTTCAAAAATTACATACATAATATATACAGTAACTAGAAGCAATGTATTGATTCTGGTGCACGCAAATTATTCTGTTTTACAAAACATGTATTCTAGCATTAATGTATCCAGTATAAATTCTAGCACAGCATAAATATATATCCTAATATAGTCTGAAACAAAACAAGAACAAACAGTTTACAATATGTACTACGCTACCTATTCAGAGACAAATTAAACAGAGGACAAATAGTCACAAGCAAATTAATTTTAAAAAGTACATACAGAATATATACAGTGACTAGAAGCAATACGTTGATTGAGTTGCACGCAGATTAAACATGTATTCTAACATTAATATATCCAGTGTAACTTTTAGCATAGCATAAATATATTATAACAATTAAGAATACTTATGTATTAGTAAGTAACTATATACTACTTTTGGTTTATTTCTTGGATACTGTTGATATACTACCTATAATCATTCACATAATCCATTGGTCAACCTAGCAATATAAATCAGCAATCGTGACTAAGTTCATTTTCCACACTTTAAAACGCGGAATACTGGCATTTTTATTCTTTTATTTTTGTTTGTAAAAAATGTAAAGCAATGCAGAATATATAGGTTCGTTTGACATGTGGCCTGTTTCATTATTACTTAGTACATGTATATCTTAAGGTTTAACATACAAATAGTTAAATGTCAACATATTTTGATTTTGTGTCTGACTTTCATCTTTAGGTAATTATACAAAATATATTTATGAGTATAGTGTTTGTAAAACATGTTTAGGTAATTATACAAAATATGTTTATGAGTATAGTGTTTGTAAAACATGTTATCGTTGGGTAATTATACAAAATATGTTTACGAGTATAGTGTTTGTAAAACATGTCATCTTTAGGTAATTATACAAAATATGTTTACGAGTATAGTGTTTGTAAAACATGTCATCGTTGGGTAATTATACAAAATATGTTTACGAGTATAGTGTTTGTAAAACATGTCATCGTTGGGTAATTATACAAAATATATTTAAGAGTATAGTGTTTGTAAAACAGGGGAAAATATTTAAAAATATAATACACACTTTTGACATATGGCCACTGGTACCAAGAAACAAAAGTTGTGTTTTAGTATTTTAAAAATGCACATTTCATATTATGTGTTACTATGCTGGACAGTCTATACATATTAATACATGGAAAGACAGACATTCTGACAGATGGATAAAGAGTTGGATATATATATATATATATATATATATATATATATAGATAATATATAGAGAGAGAGATCAGATATAGAGATATAGAGATAGAGAGAGAGAGAGAGAGAGAGAGAGAGAGGAGAGAGAGAGAGAGAGAGAAGAGAGAGAGAGAGAGAGAGAGAGAGAGGAGAGAGAGAGAGAGAGAGAGAGAACCGTAGACGAATAGACAGACTCATGCAATTAAATTAATGATTGCCTCAAAAGTAAGCTTTACGAATCTCTCAAAAGAGTAACTTACTAACAAAATCTTTTGTCGTAAAATTGCAAAGATTCATGATATGACATTGCATTCATTAATCAAGCGTCAGTGGAACATGATATAATTTGTAAGTTTGATAATTTCTCCAGTTTTTATCACTGACATGTTAAAGAATTAAGCTGAACCACTTACCTTGACAGTTTTTCTTTGTTCGTTGTTCACGGCGCATGGAAATGCTTTTATTTAAATCAGAAGACACACTGTAAACATGCACATCCAATCGTTCTATCATTTGGATACCTTAACCTTTATTTTATGCTAAATATGTAGCATTACAGGTTGTTTTAGTCATATTATTCGTCTAAGTTGAAACATGTTTCATACACAACCTAAACGGTCAAGGTTATATTAGAAACATTAATGGTACACTTTTATGAGGGTTGTTCCAAACTAAATATCGCTTGTGTGTAAAATAACTCTACTGGTTTTAGGCTTGTTGTATGACCTGTTTCATATGTAATAAATATTACATGTAAGTAGTGTTTGCAAGTTGTTGTATATTACATTTTTCGTGGATCGTGAATATAACACATAGTGTTTGTATGTGGTTGCATATATGTTTTCGTGAGTAGCGAAAATCACATTTAAATAGTGTTTGTGTGTTGTTCACATTAACTGTTCTATCTAGGAGCCAGATGGTACCTATTTGTATTTTTATATATATAGATAGTATGAAATGTTTAAGTCACCAAATGAAAAACTCCAAACAAACCAAAACAAAATAAAAAACATTCGCAATGCAGAGGGCTGTGTTGTTTGTTTGTTTATACTAATTTTCCTGCTGATATCTAATGATGGTTGGAGCACGCTGTCCTGGGCAAACATAATCAGCTATCTGAGCTCCCTGTCCAGAATAGTGGGTTAATGAGAGAGAAGTCGGTGTAGTGGCCTTACACCTACTTACTGAGTCGTTAAAATCGCTCTGTGTGGGAGCCAGGATACGAACCGGGTACCTACCAGCCTTAAACCCGAACGCTTAATCACTACAGCATCTAGGCCGGTATGTGTATTCTTGCATATCTGGGTGTGGGAGTATTGTAACAGGTCTCCATCCTGTAATGTTGTATAGAACCGTCCTGCGTCCAATGTCGAGCATGTAATTAATTAATTGGGAGTTTTGTGTGTAAACATCACGATCTGTGTAGACCACAACAATCTACTTACTGACCAAACCCCATCACGACGGCCGCCAGTGTTGGCTCTCGTCCCCGACTTACCAGACTAAAAACACTTTTATTACATACCAGCATTGTACAGCTGACGAGTTCTGGATGGCAGGTAATCGACCACAAACGACTTCAAAGGAATAATCACCACACGACTTGTACATATTTATCGAATATGATACAAACATTTAAGATTTGTATAAAACGTTGCATTCGTTCTTGATATGTATATATGTATTTGTGATTTGCCACAGATAGATTAATTTACGTTAAAACAATTACAAAAATAAAATTGTTTGTATCACTTATTGCACGTACATATTGCGATGGCCTATTTTATTATCTAAGCATGTACATTGCTTGATATGGCAAAACAGCGAAACAAGGCATAACAAACCAACAACATATGGGTTTATATCGAAGTTCATTAGTGTGTTTGAGAGAGAGAGAGAGAGAGAGAGAGAGAGAGAGAGAGAGAGAGAGAGAGAGAGAGAGAGAGAGAGAGAGAGAGAGAGAGAGAGAGAGAGAGAGAGTGTGAGAGAGTTTGTTTTGTTTAACGACTCAAGTAAAGTACATTGATTTATTAATCATCGGCTATTGGATGTAAAACATTTGTTAATTTTTATATACATGGCTTTGATATACCAGTCTGGAAGTAAAAATAGCCCAATGCGAGAATCTATCCCAGACAAACCACACATCAAGCGAGCGCTTTACCACTGGGCTACATCCCGCCCCGGAGATACAATGACACACGCAGAGATACTGACATGCAGACATACAGATACAGAGATAGAGAAAAGCAGTGAAGAAAATATAGAGATAGAGAGAAGAAGAAACTGAATTTAAAAGAATTTGTATTTCAATAGTGGCACACGTGTGCTATATTGTGGTTGTGTGGTTTTGTCTTTTTTTTGCATATCACAGCTATAATATAAATACCGCTTGGATTCGGTTGTTACAGTTACACGACTTTCAATTTATGGTTTTCTCTGTTTGATATTGTGGTCGCCGAACACAAATTTACATAATAAACCTATAGTCTCTATAATTGACTAAAATGGGGGTGGACGTCTTAATATTCCAGTGATATTTATGTACAGGTTCAAATACTATGCGTATGCAATAATTTGATACATACTTGATGTTATACAAGGTGTTATGCTATAGCAGATCGACTTTACAGTTTAACTGTTTGAAGTAACATTGTGAGATTCGTAATAATTTAAATCTCCATAAAATATTACCTACTTCTTTACTTTTCGTTGGATATTAAAGGGACCATTCCCGAGTTTGCTCCGTTGTAATATGGTTCCGACTAATAAAATATTTCTACGATTAAACTTACATATTAAACATATTTTCTTGTTTAGAATATCAGTGTCTGTATATTCAATGTGCTTCTGGTCGTCTTAATATCTCTAAGAAGCCCAAACTGGATTTTGTCTTCAAATAATTTCGTACGTATGAAAAAAAAAAATGTTTTTGAAATAAAAGGAAATTTAACCTAGTACAAATATTAGAACGATCAGAAACATGTTTAATATACAGCCACTAATATTTTATGCATAAAAAATATATCTGATATGTAATTACCATCGTTAAAAAGTCTCTGTTAGTCGATAACATCTTAAAAAGTGCAGCTAATAATAGGTTAGTTTTTCAACAATATCCTGTTGTAGTTACGAAATCCAAGTGACATAAATCAGCGCATCACACACGGAATGTTTACCTGGAAAAAAGTGTACATAAACAAACGTTAAATACGTAATGTCAACAGGTTGGTAGATGCACACCTGAAAAACCTGTTCAACGTCTTACTAAAATATTACAATAATACATTATATGCAATTTTCGTTGAAGAAAAAACCCAAAGTGCACACAAACAGTTATGAAAGGTTTCGTAAACATACCTGTCCATAATTTATTGTGTTGCCAAATTAATAGAGGTTTTAAAAGCCTGAAAGTACACAGTTCCGATATTAATCCATCTAACTACAACACAATGATGGTAAGTAGTTTATCTCTTTTAAAATATTAGAAGAAAGGACGGAAATGTTTTATTTAACGACGCACTCAACACATGTTATTTACGGGATATATGGCGTCAGACATATGGTTAAGGACCGCACAGATGTAGAGAGGAAACCCGCTGTCGCCACTTCATGGGCTCCTCTTTTCGATTAGCACCAAGGGATATTTTATATGCACCGTCCCACAGATAGGATAACACATACCACAGACTTTGAAATACCAGTCGTGGTGAAACTATTATAGGTAAGTATCCATTCATACTGTTATTAAGGGTCTACTTCAATCGGTAGAATGTACGCCTAAAGGTCTTGGTTTGGAGGATTGTACAGTCCCAAGTCGTCTCCAACAATTAGTATATCATATTTTATATACACTTTCCCACAGACAGGACAGCACATACCACGACCTTTGATATACCGGACGTGACACACTGGTTGGTACAGGGGAAACCTCAATCAGTGAATGCGTCCATTGAGGTGGTTTGATCCTGCGACGCAAGTACCTCAGGCTAGCGATCTACCGACTGAGCTAGATCCCATCACCGACTAGTTCGAGGTGGGACGTTGCCCAGTGGTAAAGCGCTCGTTTGATCCCCGTCGGTGGGCCCATTGGGCTATTTCTCGCTTCAGCCAGTGCACCACGACTGGTGTATCAAAGACCGTGGTATGTACTACCCTGTCTGTGGGATGGTGCATAAAAAAGATCCATTGCTGCTAATCGAAAAGATTAGCCCTTGAAGTGGCGACAGCGAATTTCCTCCCTCAATATCTGTGTGGTCCTTAACCATATGTCCGACGCCATGTAACCGTAAATAAAATGTGTTGAGTGCGTCGTTAAATAAACCATTTCCTTCCACTGGCTAGTTAATCGATGTGTTAAGTGGTGCTCTGGTGGTGTCTGTAAAATAGACTTTATTGTTATATCAAACACTCAGCTGGATATATATTGTACGAGTGCTGAGATTTTGTTTATTTTCTATACGACGATTTAAACTTATGGGTCTCTGTATCTCTTTAAGTCTGTCTGTCTGTGTTTCTGTCGCTCTCTTAGTCTCTGGTTAACACCTCCCTCTGGCTCCATCTCCGTCTCCGTCTCTCTCTCTCTCTCTCTCTCTCTCTCTCTCTCTCTCTCTCTCTCTCTCTCTCTCTCTCTCTCTCTCTCTCTCTCTCTCTCTCTCTCTCTCTCGTGTGTGTGATGTGTATCTATAAAACGGTTTCTACTGATTTAACATGATATAATTTTACATGTGTCCACACATAAAATTTATCTCACGGGTGCTTATGTTCACACATAAAATTTATCTATAATGTTTTTGTTTGTTTGTTTGTTTGTTATTGTCTTGTTGTTGTTGTTGTTATGTTTGTTTTGTTTTTGTTTTGTTTTTAAGGGGGGGGGGGGGGGGTGCATGTAAAACGTTTCTTCACAGATAAACAAACAACGATGTATTTGTTCCATCTCTACACACAATCTGTCTAACATGATAAACTGTTCTGTCTTTTTACATATTGCTCCAGAGTAACTGATCTAATATATAATTTGCCTTTTGTACAATATTTCCACAGCTTACTTGGTCTAATACAATGATTGTTTTTACTTATTTAAAAAAACAAAAACAATTGGTCTAAGATGACGTCTTTACTTGTTTTTACAGATAAACTGGTCCTACTTGAGTGGGGTTTGTTTTTCCACATACTGTGTATTATCTACATAAATAAAATGATATAGCATGTTTTACATGTTTGACATATCTTCTTAAATAAAATGATCTAACATATACATATTTAATTAAATTAATTTGCATAACGATGGTATTTGCTTTACATATCTCCGTAGATTAACTTGTGTAACATAAACTATTTTGTTTACATATTTACATAAATCAACTGGTCTAACATGATGAGTATTTTTACATATTGTTTTTGACAGATGATGCCGGCTGTCCTGTTCGTTGCTTTTCTTCTCGCGTCACCTAACCACGGGCAATATCCAGGTATTATGTAAAATAACACTGAAAAAAGTAAAAGTAAAGTTTGTTTTATTTAACGACGCCACTAGAGCACATTGATTTTTTATCTTATCATCGGCTATTGGACGTCAAACATATGGTCATTCTGACACTGTTTTTAGAGGAAACCCGCTGTCGCCACATAGGCTACTCTTTTTACGACAGGCAGCAAGGGATCTTTTATTTGCGCTTCCCACAGGCAGGATAGCACAAACCATGGCCTTTGTTGAACCAGTTATGGATCACTGGTCGGTGCAAGTGGTTTACACCTACCCATTGAGCCTTGCGGAGCACTCACTCAGGGTTTGGAGTCGGTATCTGGATTAAAAATCCCATGCCTCGACTGGGATCCGAACCCAGTACCTACCAGCCTGTTAACACTGAAAAAGAAAAATGCTTTGTTTAACGGCACCCACATTGATTTATTGATCATCGGCTGTTTCACATTTGGTCATTTTGACATATAGTCTTAGAGAGGAAACTCGCTACATTTTTCCATTAGTAGCAAGGGATCTTTTATATGCACCATCCCACAAACAGGATAGCACATACCAGGGCTTTTGAGGGACAATATTTAGCTCAGTCGGTTGAGCGCTCACCTGAGGTGCTTGCGTCGCAGGATTGAATCACCTCAGTGGACCCCTTCAACTATTTTTATCTTTCCAACCAGTGTACCACATCTGGTCAAAAGCCGTGGTATATGCTTTCCTGTCTGTGGGAAAATGCATCTAAAAAATTCTTTGCTGCATTTGGGAAAATGTAACGGATTTCCTCTGTTGACTATAAGTCAGAATTACCAAATTAATGAATGTACTCTAGTGGTGTCATTAAACAAAAGCAGACGTTGATCGATCCCAGACCGACCGCGTATCAAGCGAGCGCTTTACAACTGGGCTTTGTCCCAGCACTAAACTAACAAACACTGTGTCATCTTAGTAGAAAGGTTGGAATCTTAACTCAGTCGGTAGAGCTCGCCTTGAGTGCATGGGTCCTAGGTTCGAATACTCTCGGCTGACCCATTTCCCATTCCAACCATTGGTGTACGTCTGGTATATCAAGAGTCGAGGTATGTACTGTTATGTGGGAAAGTGTATAATGAGAAAATGTAGAGGGCTTATCAGAAACGTAGGTGTCAGAATCATCAAATGTTTGGCATCCAATAACTGAGGATTAATTAATCAATCTGTTCTAGCGTTGCTTTATTTTACAGTACGAATTTGTAGTATTCAATAGCTGAGGATTAATTAATCAATGTGTTTTAGCGTTGCTTTGTTTTACAGTAGGAATTTGTGGTATTCAATAGCTGATGATTAAGTAATCAATGTGTTTTAGCGTTGCTTTGTTTTACGGAATGAATTTGTGGTATTCAATAGCTGATGATTCAGTAATCAATGTGTTGTAGCGTTGCTTTATTTTACAATATGAATTTGTGGTATTCAATAACTGATGGTTAAGTAATCAATGTGTTTTAGCGTTGCTTTATTTTACAATATGAATTTGTGGTATTCAATAGCTGATGGTTAAGTAATCAATGTGTTGTAGCGTTGCTTTATTTTACAATATGAATTTGTGGTATTTAATAGCTGATGGTTAAGTAATCAATGTGTTTTAGCGTTGCTTTATTTTACAATATGAATTTGTGGTATTCAATAGCTGATGGTTAATTAATCATTGTGTTCTAATGTTGCTTATTTTACCTGATGGTAACAACTCTGCAACGGGCAGACAGTATGTTCTACTGCAATATGACTTTGTGGTATTGAATTTAACTCTTATGTTTACCAACTTCAGTGATATGATAAAATCACTTGAAAAGTATTGAAAAAGAAAGTACTTCATGAAATTACTATCACCATTCAAAGAAGCTTGATTTGAGGTCAAAGGTCATTCAAAAGAATGATAGCACAAAAAATCGATCCTTTTATTTTGACTCTAGATGATCGATTTATTATAGCCGCTGGCAAGGCCATCGTGGAACGAACTGCTATATATTACAGGTTGAATTTTAGGCTTTGTACCTGAGATTAATATGTACTCATTGGGTTCGTTGTATATTCCAGTAACACCAGCTCCACCCACACCAGCTCCACCCAAACCAGCTCCACCTACACCTACACCTACACCACAGCCACCGTCGTTTTTCCAGATGTGGCTACGGTTTCGGATGTGGGCTTGGTTTATGGAAGAGTTCTTCTAGCATCGCCCAAACATGCTATTGTCTCATCCGGCTATCAACGAAAGTACAAATGTCTGCTTTATAACCTGGTTGTTCCAATACCAACGGGAACCAGTCTACCGGTGAACAGAGACAGTGGACGAACTGCATGACGTCATTACTGCCGCAAGACGTCACACATAGCCATATGCTGCTATATATTCTTACAAAGACTTAATAATCTTCCGTGTTATTTTATTAATGCAAATAAAAAGTATTTGTATTTTTCATAAATCATGAGTTTGTCAAATGTTTTCATAATTTGTAATTGTTTTATCGAGACTACATCAAGGGCATTGTCTCTCTCTCTCTCTCTCTCTCTCTCTCTCTCTCTCTCTCTCTCTCTCTCTCTCTCTCTCTCTCTCTCTCTCTCTCTCTCTCTCTCTCTCTCTCTCGCTATTTCTCCACTGCTTTTTTTCTTTTTCTGTCTGGCACTCGATCAAAAGTCGAAAAAATCATTTTAGACACCAAATAATTGTAGTTCAAAATATGATATGAAGTCGTTAACCACATGTTTGTTTTCTTTACGATAAAAGCAATTATACCATGACGTTGAAAACTGCACTAAATCCACCACTGAAAGCAAAAACAGTAGTCGCAACTTGTTAATTTGCATTTAAACACTAAATTAATCATCGAACACCAACCACTTCGAAAGCATGACATGCACGTGCTAGTTAATCCCAACATGGATGTAATATACTGATATCCATGCATCTATACAAGTAATACTTGCCAGTGACAGGTTTGTCCATGTACGTTAAGGGGTGGGTCGCTTGGTGTGTAGACCCCAGGCTTCCACGCATATTATCGGTTTACTAAACATTGTCTTCGAGAATGTTGGTTGCCGAAAGGTTATCGTTGTGACCTGCGAACAAGTCTCAGTAACGGCGTGAGACAATTTGTGAGACAAGAAAGGGTTTGTTAATATTTGCATCATTTCTAATGTCGTGGCATACATATTGGATTTATTTAAATTAGGCATGATTCCACTGTTCTGATTTTCGTGAATTTCTGTGTTTAATTGTGGGCTTTTCTTGGTTGAATGGTGAAGGGATACATTATGTTGCAGTTGTTGGTGGCTTGATCACTTTCTTTTTCGCATTAATTGATTGACTAAGAGACATGTACATATATAGGGAATAACTGGCTACTGTCTTAAGATATCGGCTTTATCCTGCGAAGGTTAGATGGCGAGCTGCATTCGCCATTCCACCTGAACAAGATAAAGCCGATATCTTAAGACAGTAAGGAGTTATTTCGTTTATCCAGCTATCCTACAGAAATAGTCGGAAAACCATTATTTATTCCATTTCTTGTGTGCGTAAACCGAGTATCATCAACCTAGCAAGACTTTTGTCGTATAACGTCATACACGATACATGATGACATTCTTTATAAGACGTTATATACATTCTGTCACATTCAAAAAACGTTTCTAAACTCCAATTCATAAATATACAAGTTTTGTACTGTTATCACAAAACTAAAAGTTATTTGCAATTACTGTGTTTAAACAAATTACTTAAATAGTATGTTTATTAAAAATCTAGTCTGAAATACTCGAGTCGAGTCGGGCTTATATCACGTGACCTATATTTTTGGTCAGTGACCGATACTATAGAGATTTATCTAGTCATCATATCTTGCCAATGTATATAGTGATTGCGAGATAAGTAATAAATATATGCATGTGTAAATTTATAGATGTCTGTGTGTATGTAATGTGTGTTTACGAGAGAGTCCAAGAAGAGGTTGAAGAACCAAACAAATGTTCGCATCTCCTACGCTCAAGTGCTATAACTCTGTGGGTAAATCATCATGAAAGTCAAACTTGATCTGTAACAGAACATGATAAATTTACTCACAAAATTTCAGCTCAGTATCTTGAGGCATTACAAAAAAAAGTCCGGAAAACAGATTTTCCTATCTCCTAAGTTCAAAGGCCATAACAATAAAAAAGGGCAAATCGCCATTAAAGTCACAATTGACCTGCAAACGAACATGATAAAACTATACACAAAATATCATCTCAGTATCTGGAGGCATTGTGATAAACCATCCGGAAAACTATGTGCGAAAGACGGAAGAACGAACGAACGGACTGACGGACCGACAGACAGACAAAAAGACAGACAGAAGGGCTGAGACAAACCCTATAGTCCCCTCCGGTTGGACAAGGAGAGGACTGTTGCAACCATTGAAATTATTTTTAATGTCCACGGTAAAGTAATGTTTTTGCAACTATTCCCCTAGTTCCATCGAAATACTGCACAGACATAGGTCTAAAATATAGGCGCAACGATAAGCGGAAGGTATAATATATATTAATAAAATATAAATGACAAAATAGCTGTAAAATACGATAAAGTATTGATCTGCATACTAATATAATATTATTTCCATCAACAGCTATTCTAAAATATACCTAACAAATATACATGTAACCACCATCGACATCTGCATCAGACCACGAACCGAAGTTTAATAATAATTGAAAACATGTTACTTATAATACAAATATTGTATTTGATTGATTGTTTTCCAATTACTAATTTGTTTATCGTATCATCCCATGACTGGCGTTTTCCCTATTTTGATAACGTTAAAAACCGACAATAAAATTCCTGCCGGCCAAAACAATGTCCACAATTTACTTTCACACATATTGACGAACTATTTATTTTAATACATTCTTACTTATTTAATATAAACAATTATTATTATTATTATTATTATTATTATTATTATTATTATTATTATTATTATTGTTATTATTATTATTATTAAGAATCACTGGATTATAGCAAACGTTAAATATAATATTTACATAATTATAATTATAATTATATTTAATTTCAGTTGTCTACAATACATTTTTAAAAGTTAAAAAGAAGTATACAACAATTATGTGAGAATGGCTTCGCCGATTCACAGTTTGCGGATGATTGTTTGTTTTTGTCCAGATCTTGATAACAGAAATAACAGATAATCCTTAAGTAGTTTTGTCAAAATTTACGAAAGGTATATACAGTAAATATACATTTCATGTATTATTTCGAATAAGCTTTTTATTCAAATCATGATCTGTGAAAATTATATTTTCACTCAATTCGTGAAAATATGTTTTACAAACATCAGTCGTTGACATAAAAAATCATATTAAAATAGCCTGCATATGCATATCATGTATCTTTAAATATGTTCAATAGCAGACAACGTAAAATTAAAAAATTAGTAACTGCATATGGAAACATATTAGTTATTAGCAAAATCTAAGGGTATATTGTCCTAGCTTTAGTATCCATTAACAAAATATTGGGATTCATTGAATAACCCTATTATATATTTTATTCGCTAAGGTCCATAGAAATATTATAAAACATACATAGCAAATGTTTCTTCATCTTCTAGAATAAATGTTTATGAAATAAGGAATTTAATCATAGTCATTGGTATAACATATCACATTTCACTACTGTTTATTTCTGGGGTTTACTAACTTCAATAGTTATACTATAAAATATATATAGCAAATGTTTCTTCATCTTCTAGAAAAAAAATGTTTATCAAATAAGGAATTTAATGATAATAATTGACAGAACATATTACATTTCACTACTATTTATTTTTGGGGTCAATATATAACCAACAACGACAACAACGGCAGCAGCAAAAGCAGTTATAATAATAAGAAGAAGAACTAACAAATTAAAGACAACAAACAAACAAACAAACAATAATAGTAATAATAATAAATAAACAACAACAATAGCAACAACAACAAATTTAAAATATACTAATTTAAAGAAAGAGACAACACTAATGTATCAGTGATAAATATGGGTGTCAGCTATTTGCGTTGTTGTGTTGGCGTGTTTGTTTGTTGAAATTTATGTAAGGTGATATATATTATTTTGCATGTTTAATACGTTTTAGCAATTCATAAATCTGTCAAAAGTTTAGATAAAAAACGTAGTTATTTGGTACCGAAACACCATCAGTCCTGCCCCAGGACACCTGGCTTACTGCAACCCTGACAGACTAATTATGTAAATTATAATCACATAACGCAGCGTTCGTGCCCATATCCATATATAATCCAAACTAAAATATGGCTCATCCTGAGACATTAGTAACCTTCCAACTAGGTAGGATATTATATTCTTTAAATTCATTTGAGTTCTCTTTTTCTTCTTAAAATTTGTGTGTTGTATACATTTTTGTAATTTATGAATAATTATTTCATTGAAAACATTGTATATTTAATTGTATGTTGGTTTTTTGTTGTTGTTGTTTGTTGTTTCATTTCGGTTAAAATATATTAAATAGATTAATGCTGTAAATCAGCAAGTGTTCGCGGGTTTGTTTAATTGTGTGTGTTCTGCGGTTAGATATAATCCGCAAATTTAAAACATGATTTCTCTTCGTTTAGAAGGTGTTAACAAACAAAAGACTGGCAGTTAACGTTATTGGTTCAATTTTGCTAGTATACAAACGTAATTTTGCTTCTTTTTTTTTTTTGCTTTTGTTTTGTTTGTTTTTTTGTTTAATTAATTGTTTTAGGAGAGTAGGTCTAATTTATATTACTAGTACTTAATAGAAACATAATTTATTACATATAATATACACAAATATTTGGTACTAGTTATTCAACTTACGAGGCACTATCATAATTACAACAACTAAATATTATAACAACAGAAATATCGGCGACTACAACTATTATAAAGTATTGATTTAGTAAGATATTGTTAAATTGTTTTGTGTTTTTAATGCATTTCTGAACATCATTTAACGTGAGTCTGCCATTTAGTACTGACTACAAATTATATTAATTGGTGCAAAATGTTTTGAAAGCCTAAATAAAATAAGTTTTCTTTGCTGGCTGTACAGTTTACACTAGAGTCCGTTCATGGTAAAAGGGAATTAATAAATTGACACAATACTATGTACATTAATTTTACTCTGTTTTGTGTTTCTTTTATTCTGTTTTTATCATTATTATGATAATTCATATTTTTAATACTTTCGAATTGACATTACATTTTGTATCATGTGCCAATTTGAGAGTAAGCTCTGTAGCAATGTGAACATATTACCATCAACAGAGAATACAAACATTTGGTTGTATGCAAAGCTTCAAGTTCAGTGTTGAGATCTGTCCTGTACTAGTTGTGATTTAGTAACTGGCGGAAGTCATCTTTTGACGTTACAAAGAAGATCTATTGTCCATTAAAGGATTTCCCTGCAGTGGCTGTCCTCCTATAGACGAGGCCATCGATAGTGATTCATAGAATCGACCACTATTTTACAAAATGCCCATTTAACTCTGCATTGTGCAGAGATACAGTATTGGTCGTGAATAACGCTTTGTTCGTTTTCTATGAAACACCAAACAAATGAGCTTGTGCTTATAAACCAAACATGTGCACGTGTCCCTTACAATAACATGTGCCTTTAAATAACGTCCCTATGGATACGCAAGTTCAGTAAATAATACATTTTGTTTTTCAGCTACTTTTAGAAAATATGACGTCATCGTACAAACTATGTCTGTTTCTAGTAACACTGCTTTGTTTAGGTGAGATATTATTTTTCTCCATCGGTATTATATAGGAGTAGAATACACACATTACACGTTCCCTCTAATTAAGTTCTCCTTTATGTTATTTTAAATTATTCAGTTTGAATCCCACATTAGTTTTTGGGTTTATTAAAAGTATCAATGCCGTGTGAAAATTTTAGGCTCATTATAAAATAAGTAAATATCACACACACAGATATATATATATATATATATATATATATATATATATATATATATATATATATATATGTATATGTATATATGTAAATATGTATATATGTATATGTATGTATGTATGTATGTATGTATGTATTATATATATGTATGTATGTATGTCGAGGTTGACGATTACATACATACGCACTGCCGCAGGGGATAATTAAATCCTTTCTGGCTTCACAAATTGTCCCATACCGTTGCTGGGACTCGAACCTATGGCACCGAATCGCCTACAAATTGATGGCTAACCACGATGCGTTCTGAGCTATCCAGGTATGTATGCATGTTTATATGTGTATCTCTATCTCTCTCTGTGTGTGTGTCTGTCTGTCTGTCTGTCTCTCTCTCTCTCTCTCTCTCTCTCTCTCTCTCTCTCTCTCTCCTCTCCTCTCTCTCTCTCTCTCTCTCTCTCTCTCTCTCTCTCTCTCTCTCTCTCTCTCTCTCTCTCTCTCTCTCTCTCTCTCTCTCTCTGTGTGTGTGTGTGTGTGTTGTAACCCTGGCAATGCTGTGGAGATTGCCGCGGTCTCTAAATTTTCTGCGGGATTAATTTTGCCCTTCAAAATTCAATTTTCTATGTCGCTTACCTTAGTTGTAATACTGACTAAGTAAACCGTGAATTATTTTTCGACTGCATATTTTTACCATGACCATTTTCTTAACTGCCAGGTTTGTTATACGTTATACACATACAGGCAACTTCAGAAGGTATTTCGTGTTGTTATGGACATGTTTCTCTTCACTGTATAATGTAAAGTGGACTTTTTGTTTCAGCTTTGTCGACGACAGGTAATATTCTCGGCGGTGGTGGGTACAGTCGGATACCACAGTCCTTGGCCATGCAGGGAGGATCTTCGTCAAGGATGGGAAACTCGATGAGAAACCCGATGAGGATGTTCAGGTTGCGCATGTTGATGAGGATGCGATTGAGGATGATGGAAGAAATGATGGACTACGACTTTGAATACTGATGACGTGTCAACATCAAATTATAGTGTAAACAAATAGCGCATGTGATTATCTTTCCGACATTTGATGTATGCAGAGTTTGATGACTTGTCCACTGAAAATGTCGTGAAGAGACAACTCGTGCGTGTTTTATTAATGTAAAGTTTGTTACAAGATGCCCAATTTTGTTGTTTGTTTGTTTGTTTGTCATTGTGTTTTTTATTTGTAGATTAGTTTCAAGTTGTGTAACAATCTTGTTGTTCAGATTAGACAGTACAGGTTTCTATTTTTTGTTCTTTTTTTTTTGTCTGTCCCGAATCAGGCTTCTAGCTATCCATAGACCAGACATGCTCGAAACCTTAGTGGTATAGGAGCATTCTAAAACATATCACTTTCACACTCTTTCTTTTTGTTTCCTTTTTTTATTTGCACTATATTTTACCACGTTGACATGGCCTATACCCATATATACTCACGGAAAAAAGTTCCTGTGCATCATTAAAATTTCAGTAGGACTTGTATTTTTAAAATTTAAAAACATTGTGATTTACATAGATGTACTATGTATCTGTTAAAAGTACGGTGAACCTCTCCTGCCTTCTGAACCTGAAGTACTGTCTACACAATGCTTGGTGCGCCGTCGGTGATGATGTAACAGAACAACGTACTGATGTACGGTCATGGTCGTACTTTGTTATCACCGAATCGGTTGCGTTCAGTTCTTGTTAAACGTATCATTTCCAAATGATTCCACATGTGCACCCGCTTAATACTGACGATTTGCTGACGTGGCGTCACGTGTCGAATCCCTAAACATGGAAGATCCCTAGTACCCCTAAACTGTCGAGAACATCTCCGCAGATATTGCATAGTGTTCTGATGAACACCAATGAATACCAAAATTACTAGCAACAGCGTTTGTGCCGTTCTAACCTCAATCATACCCATCGTTGGGAGGCGTGGCATCACACTGACGACGATCAGATACCAACAAAAATATTTTTCTGAGTGATGAGAATCCATACAATAGTTTTAAAGTCCAATGATATGAAAAATGACGTCAAACAGCAGCACGTGACCAAGAATGCTAGTAATGCAACGTGTGATCACAAAGTAGGAATAGTTCGTGCAATTGACAGGACACCGTTGGAATATCGACGGGAGTGATTACACGTTCAGTTACTGAAATTTTTATAACCAGATTTCAAGTAAATTATATTCTATATACAATCATTTGGTGCACAGGAACTTTTTTCCGCGAGTATATATATATGTATACACACACACACACACACACACACACACACACACACACACACACACATACATGTACATATAAATTCTTCTTTTTTCTCACTAAACTGAAAGAGATCCATCTACAACAAGTGAAAATTTACAAGTATTGGGCTGAACGACACCAATAGCACATCGGCTATTATATGTGGGACATTTGGTCATTTTTATTACGTAATCCAAACCAATTTTAACTTTTTGTGTGTTCAAGTCGGGTATTCGAACCACCAACTGACTAAACTTGTACACCGTAATCCAAACCAATTTTAACTTTTTGTGTGTTCAAGTCGGGTATTCGAACCACCAACTGACTAAACTTGTACACCGTAATCCAAACCAATTTTAACTTTTTGTGTGTTCAAGTCGGGTATTCGAACCACCAACTGACTAAACTTGTACACCGTAAACGGTGGAGCCCATGAGGCCACATAACTGCATCATCGAAATATTTTCGTTCATTTCAACTAATGTTCGTGCTTCTAAACAATTAAGGTTCAAGCACTCTATCATGGGCACACACCTCATCCATCTGGGCTGTCTGTTCAGGACAGTGAGCTAGTTGTTAGGTGTTAGTGGTTAGTGAGAGAAAAGAGGGTGTAGTGGTCTTACGCCTGATCATTGAGTCATTGAAACTGGCTCTTGGTGGGAGCCGGTACCAGGCACCGAACCTTGTATCTACCAGCCGTTATGTCCGATGGCTTAACCACGATTCACCGAGGCCGGTCCCATCAAAAGAACATGTAATGTAAGCTTTTTAAACCTGATACTAGTGATAGTAGTGCATTTAGGCGGAATACAACGAAGAATGTCGAATGTTAAATCGAAAATAACAGATTGCACGTTTATCACGTGTAACACGCCTAATGGCAGCCATCCACTGCTGAGAATTTGCTGATCGAATCGTTTAGTTTAGACCCAAAATGATTCTGTGGTTTTCTGTTATTCTTTTTATAAATATTCCTTGCCATTTTTTCATTAAATAATGTAAAATATCAGCTAATTTGGCAATCACGTTAAAAAAATTAATGAATAATGGATTAAGTTGAAGAATGCACCCCAAAAGTGTGCATTCGTGAAATACAATTATCTCGCCCCTATTTTTCACGATCTGACGCCATATAACCGTAAATAAAATGTGTTGAGTGCGTCGTTAAATAAAGCATTTCCTTCCTTCCTTCTTATTTTTCACGAATTCACACTTTGTCGTGCATTACATATAGTCTTCAGACGAAACTCGATACATTTTTCTATAAGTTGTAAGAGATCTTTTATATGGATATCCCCACAGACCACGGTTTGTAATTTACCAGTCGTGGGGTCCGCCAAGGAGACTCGATCCTACGAACCAAGTCCAAGCACCCCAGGTGAGCGCTCTACTAACTGATCTTCACCTTTCCTCATGTAACACAAAAATAATGAAGACAAATGTCGGTCTCCTTTTTCTCAATCAAACACTTTTATAATTCGCATACACGTTTCGTGGCGAGATCACTGCAGGTTAGTAGTATTATCGAAAACACCTTCCTTCGCAAGGGTTTTGCAAAACATTATTCTAAAGGGTGTTTATAGTTATAAATATACATATTGTTTTAATGTTAATTTTAAAACCCTTTTTATGATTTTTAATAACAGGACACTGTAGTGATGTAGCAAGCAGTGATATCACTACAGAGTTTATGGCAAATAGGAGAGCATCTCTGTTTCATTTTTTTTGTCGTTCAAGAAAACAACCATATCCATTTCTTGGGGCGGGGCGTAGCCCAGTGGTAGAACGCTCGCCTGATGAATGGTCGGTCTAGAATCGATCCCCGTTCGTGAACTCATTATGATATTTCCCGTTATAGCCAGTGGACCACGACTGGAATATCAAAGGCCGTGGTATGTGTTATCCTGTCTGTGAGATGGTGCATATAAAATATCCCTCATTACCAATGGGAAAGGGTACCGGGTTTGACATCCAATAGTGGATGATTAATAATCAATATACTCTAGTGGTGTCGTTAAACAAAGCAAACTAATCTTTTATTTACCACCAGCTGTTATTATTATTGGGATAATAAGAATATCAGTTACCACAAAACACAAACTGGAGAAGATGTTTTTGTACAGAAGTGTTAGCAAATAATGAATAAAATAGAGGAAATTAGCGGAATAACTCGTTGCACATTGTAAATGGAAATATCCAGACCACAAGTATAATATGTTTTGGACAATTCTTCTTCAATTTGTATTTGTTAATAAGAAAACAACAGTAATGGAAGTAAATACACGGACGTGCTAAACAGAAAACTGGGCGGAATTCAGCCAGACTGATAAAAAAACAAAAAAACAAAACCGTTCACTATAGTCTGTTTGCGTGAAAAGGGAACCGATGAATTGGCATACAACTCTCTGATGAATAAAGTTAAGATTCATATAAAAATATATTATTAAGATTTAAACCCATACCAACTCAAAAAATCAAAAAAAATCAGTGTAAATAAAAAAGTTTCTTTACAAATTACCATCAATATTATTTTACAATGCAGGTATGAAGACAGCTGATGAAACAGCCAACGCAGAGAAAGCACGGTTATACCTTTATTCTCATTGTACTGCATTATCGATTACTTCGATAGCAATGCAGCTAAGGCTGTTTTAGCATTTTGTCTTCACCCCTGTATTACAAATGAGATTAGTCTATATAATTTGATGGCAATTTGTTAAGAAACATTTTTATTTACAGAGAAATGTTTAGTAATAATATATTTTGGGTTGGTGTGGATTTAAAGGTCAGTAACATGTTTTAATTAAAAAATTTAACATTATTTATTATAGAGTTATATGTCAATTCATCGGTTCCTTTTTCACGCAAACAGACTATAGACTGGTTTATGCGCTTCATCTTAAACCAAATGACCACTTCGGGGACCAGTCAAATAGTTCGCGAACGTTAGCGTCTCTCTCTCTCTCTCTTCTATCGCTGTACGCGGAACTCGTTATACGTATTTCCGCCTATCTCGTTAATCACAGGAGTATCAAGAGTGTATTTTTAATACCACATCGTCACTTCTAGCAATTCTTCGTGCTGTAAACATTAAGGAGAACACGGTGACAGAGCAAATGAGTTTCAGAACACAGGCGAAAAATATGAAACAAATTCTGAAGTCACATTCCTTGCATACGTCCATCACTCACTGCGCTGGTGTCCAGACCTTGACCAGCGGTCACTAACCTCACAAGTGATTAATGTAACAGTTTTACTATTTCATACAGTATGTAGTGGGTGTTTCTTTCTTTCTTTTTTCTTTCTTTTTTTTGTTTTGGTCGTCGTTGCTATCTTTTATACTTGTCATCATCCGACAGCTGCTGTTTGCGTAGTAAATCATCGCATTAGCATCGGATTAAGTATCGCAGTTGAATCAAAGGTGATCCGTAGAAACCTGTTTAATTTAATACCTGGGGCGCCAGTTTAGAAAAGATCTAGGATCTAAACTCTCGCAACTTTGCGATATCGCAGTGCAATTAAAAAAGACTTGCAAAGAGGATGCTTTGTTGTCTAAGAGACCTTTGTGAATTAGGCCCCAGCTCTGCATAGGGTGCCAGGCTGGCTTTAACCGGCATTAAACGAAGATACCCAAATCTGGATAAAAACATTTAATCATATTAGCATTACTACCAAGCAAATATATATAGTTACAAACGAATCACTACGCATTTGTACACGGATTAGAACTAATTTTGAGGGTAGAATGATGGAAATACATGTTAAAGAGATCTCAGGTTAACACATTTTCCCCGAATATCTGTATAATTTTTGCCCGAAATTGAGGCTTTGCTCCAGCACTAGGGGTGAGTTGTCTCCCAATGCAATCCCCCCCCCCCCTCCCGTTCCCCCGTCTCGTACGTTTATGCTGGTCTAGTACTTTATTTATTTTCGTTTTAATTACTTTATCCATTTTTAAAAAAGAAGAACAAAGAAATGGTTGTTTAATGATACACAATACAATTACGGGACGGGATGTAGCGGGTTTCCGCTCTAAGACTATACGTCCAAATTACCAAATGTTTGACAACCAATAGCTCATAATTAATAAATCAAATGCTCTAGTGATGTCGTTAAACAAAACGAACATTAACGTTTCCATTTCTTGTTCAGTTGATTCATTTTTGTTTTGTGTTTATATCCAATTAAGGTTCAAGCACGCTGCCATGGACATAAACCTCAGTTATTTGGACTGTCTGTCCAAATTTTTAACTCTTCAACACATTTTATCCACGGTTATATGATGTCAGACATATGGTTGAGGATAACACATATAATGAGAGAGGAAACCCTCTGCCCCCACTTCATGAGCTACTCAAACAAGGGATCTTTCATATGCATCATCCCACTGACAGGATAGTATATAACATGGCCTTTTTGCATCTAGAAAGTCTTTGTACTACGAAACTGGATTAGCAACACTTACGTCCAGGTTTAATTTTAAAAAGCTGTGCTCAATGTTTAAATTCTGTCCCGGACCAAGTCACTGGTTATCTAGAGATTTGGCCCGCGACAGACATGTCTGAAACCTTAGTGGTATATGGGCATGTTAAAAATACCCCCTCTCTCTCATTGTTTAAAATAATGAAAGGTGTGGCTCCTGATTTTATGACACACAGTATCCCACCAACAATCCCTTACATGCTGAGAAATCGAATGATATTTCTTTACCCTCCACCCCCACCCCCGTTAGAACTAATTTTCTTCAATCGTTATTGATCCATTCGATCATAAAACTTTGGAACAACATACAAGAAGAAATTCAAAAATTGTCAAAACATGTCCCATACGTTGCACCATACTATTCATTTGATAACAGAAGAGAAAATGTATTGCATACCAAGTTAAGACACAGGTGTAGTGATTTAAAATGAGACTCATATCGAGTTGGCCTTAGCACCGATTCCTCGTGCAGTTGTGGATATAATTTCGAAAACAATTTTCTTTTCTTTTTCTGTGAATGCATTTTATATGAAAGGCAAATATGCACTCTCTAGAATTCATTGCAAAGATTTCAGCAAAAGTGCTCTAAATGAAGAAGACAATAAAGAAATATTTTATTTTATTTACATAAGTATATAAACGAAACTAATCGTTTCCCGTAATTAGTAAATAACGTATTGATTAAAATATATTACTCTTTATTTGTTTTATTGTTATTAATATTTTATTAGGCATTACGTAATCATTGCGATACCATGTTTGTGTTCTATGTTTTCTTTTAGCAAACGTGCTGTCTAATTATTGAACACACATATAACGTTGTTGCGTCTTCTTTTTGTTTCCTGTGTTCTTTCGTTCTTTCTCGCTTTCAATAATATTTATTTCTGTTCATATTTAAGTTTCAAAAATATATTTCTTGACATGTATGTACTATGGTTAAATAAAATATTTCCTTCCTTTGTATGTACTATGGAGAAGACCTTGTAAGTTGTTTAATTTTTACCTCATCTATTTGTTCTTTTAAAAAGCAATAAGATGTTTTAATCAATACACCAATGCACTGGCTGGAATGAGAAATAGCCCACTAGACCCACCGACGTGGATCGATCCTAAACAGGCTGCGACAAAGAAAGAGAAAAAGAAACAAACAAACAGAAAAAAAAGAAAGAAAGAAAGAAAGAAAAGAAAAGAAAAACGAGATAAAAAGACTACCACGAGTAACTACGATACTGAAGGGTTATACGAAACAGCATCGTGCAAGGTGAATGTTTGAAGTGCGCATATGTCGCATTAAATACTACCACAACTGCAATTCAGACATATACGACAGATCAGTAAATTCCTGTACTTCGATTTTTAATTGACATCTGACTGGCACTATTCACTGTTCTTAAAACATGTACGGATAAATGGACGAATGAATGAATGAATGACCATGTTTACAGACAGTAAAAAATCGAAAGTTAATGACCTTGCAACATCAGCAGGAAGGAAGGAAGGAAATGTTTCATTTAACGACGCGCTCAACACATTTTATTTACGGTTATATGGCGTCAGACATATGGATAAGGACCACGCAGCTATAAAGAGAGGAAACCCGCTGTCGCCACTTCATGACCTACTCTTTCGATTAGCAGCAAGGAATATTTTATATGCACAATCCCACAGACAGGATAGTACATACCACGGCCTTTGTTAAACCATTTGTGGAGCACTGGATGGAAAGAGAAATAGCCCAATGGGGCCACCGACGGTTATCGATCCTAAACCGACCGCGCATGAAGCGAGCGCTTCACCACTGGGCTAAATCCCGCCCCCACATCAGCAGGATGCCGATTACGGTACATTAAGATAAGTTTGTTTATATGTTTTGTTCAACTAGAGCACACTGATTTATTAATCATCGGCTATGGGATGTCAAACATTTGGTAATTCTGACATATAGTCTTAGAGAGGAAACCCGCTACATGTTTCCATTAGTAGCAAGGGATCTTTTATATGCACCATCCCACAGACATGATAGCACATACCACGGCCTTTGATATACCAGTCATGAAATTATGCATTACTGCAGGTAGCAGAGACGTAAATTGACCAATTAGGAGTCCTGTTACCCAATCAGCATCCTGTTACGAGAATAGTAACCGGCCTCGGTGGTGTCGTGGTAGGTACAGGGTTCGCAGCCCGGTACCGGCTCTCGCACAGATCGAGTTTTGACAACTCATGGGTAAGCGTAAAACCACTACATCCTATTCTCTCTCACCAACCACTAACCCACTGTCCTGGACAGACAGCCAAGATAGCTGAGGTGTGTGCCCAGAAACGCGTGCTTGAACCTTAATTGAATATAAACACGAAAATAAGTTAAAATGAAATGAACGAAAATAATGCCTTTTAAATGCACCCCATTTTTAATAATATATTTTATGTTTGAGAATAAATCTTGCACGTGCCTTTATAGTTCAAAATTGTGCTGAATGAGATATCATTTTCCATGAGATATTTCTACATTCCGTGTTTGAATACAAGGCCGGGGTGAAGTAACTTCCCAGCAGCCCTGAATCGGCAAATTGGGTGTGCTTCAAAAAATAAAAAATCACTACATATATGATTTACCCGGGGAAATTCTTGTTTTTTTAGTTTTTTGTGTGTGTTTATGTTATTATGGTGGATAGCGTGTTATTAATCAGCCCCATGCTTCCTGCACAAACTACAGCCTTGATTTGACATCAGATCAGTCCAAAGTAATTTAGGAGATTATTTGAAAAATTGTAAAACATAATTATAAACATGAATATTTTACTTTTAGAAATAAATCGATTTAATCATTTTGAATGCATGAAAAGGATTTGGGTTCACGGAGAAATATATAATAATTGTCTTTTATTTTTCGTCAAATAAATAGCGTGCTGGATTAATAACAGATATTAGTTTACAATAACATGTTTCATACGAAGCTGCATGATAGATTCTGAATAATAAATTAAAAATAAATAGCACAATCGTATTAATTAAAACGTGTTCCGTTGCTTAAACAAAACAGTAATAAAATAATAATGTTGCAATTTAAATGAATATAGTTTCCACTTTATTTAAGAATTGTTTGTTATTTATTTTACGTTCATCGGGGTATGAAACAAAATAATCCGCAGACTGTGTGAATAGACGAAGCCGTACTCACATAAGTTTGCGGATGATTGTTTTTTGTATGTATGTATGTATGTATGTATGTATGTATGTATGTATGTAAGTGTGTATGTGTACCATGTGTACATGCGTGTGTGTATGTCTCTGTGTGTGTATATAGTTAAAATATATATGTATCACTTACCCATGATATCCATGTCATAAACCCATGTATTAATTTAATGTATTAACCTGGTTAATAATGGTGTGCAAATTTGCAATGTCTCTAGGTAATAATGTGTTGCTGTGAATGGGTCATGTGTTTACAAGCCAACAAGAGCTGTATACCTGAGCGTAACGTTTTTTTATAAGATTTAGTTTAAGTGCGTGACGTCAAACTAATTTGTGCTGATCGTGATGACGTCATATTACCGATGGGGGCTACTTTAAAATGTTATTTTAGAAGTGTTATAGGATAAATATAATTCGCTACTCGTGTTTTTTAATATGTAATATATCAACCTCGTCTTGTTAATCGGTATTTGTCTCGGCGGTGCCTTGACAACATACCGATTAACATAGACTCGGTTGATATTTTCCATATTAAAAAATACTCGTTACCAATCCCCTCTCTCTGTCTCTCGCTCTCTGTCTCTGTCTGTCTGTCTCTCTCTCTCTCTCTCTCTCTCTCTCTCTCTCTCTCTCTCTCTCTCTCTCTCTCTCTCTCTCTCTCTCTCTCTCTCTCTCTCTCTCTCTCTCTCTGTAAGATGTCAGCAGCTAGTTGTGGGGTGAACCGCCATTTATACATTAATTCGACTTTCCACAGGAAATGCAAAATGTTCAGTTTGGGATGGGGGCAGTGCACTGCACGTTTCTTAGAATATCAAACTAAAGCATCCATTTGCAATGCCCTTTCAGTTTTCAGATGTCCAATACGAATTTCGAAAATTTGAACTCCCTGAAAGACGAACTATTTCGTCGTCTCATTCAAGTTCGAGTTATTGAAGTCTGACTATGCGTATATATAAGAAGAAAAAGAGGGAAATTGTGGTGATGGTGGTAAATGTGATGATATGATGATAATGATGATGATGATGATGATGATGAAACATGTATTAAAACTTCTGTCTTTGTTATTTTATAACAATACATCACCCCATCACAACGCATCACCCAGTCACAAACTAATATGCTGGACATCTAGATCAGTCTGAGGTGCGTGCGTCGCAGGATCGAACCATCTCAGTGGATCCATTCTCTGAATGGGTTTTTATTCCGTCACAACCAGTGCACCAAGACTAATATTTCAAAGTCCATGGTATGAGCTGTCCTCTCTATAAGAAAGTGCTATATAAAGGATCCCTTGCTGCTAATGGGAAAATGTAGCGAGTTTCCTCTGGCACCACGAGTTGAAAATTACCAAATGTTTAACATCCGATAGCCGATGATTAATAAATCAATGTGCTCTAGTGGTACTGTTAAACAAAATAATCTTTAACATAAACTGGTATAGAGTGGTTTGTATCTTCGTTTGACATTGTTTCATTCAAACAATTTCTTAAAAGCATTTTACAGTCTTTTTACAAACAGCATAAACAAGTACCATTTAATAATTTTTAATAAACAAAAAATACAAATAAATAAATGCACACTTATTTTTTCACTTGTGTAATATACACACACGAACGTAGTACTAATTGGCGATAGATATAACGATAAACAAATGATGATTTATTTTAAAATCTATTTCACACACCAGAATCTGATGTGCAATTTTGTACGTGGAACACGCAAATTAATATATGGCATGATACTGACTACACGTATATTTGTGTAGTACGTAATTTCCTCCTTTTTGTCTTGGTACCCATTTCCTTTTAATTCAGTGTATTTTAGCAATGTGCGGTGTTATGGGGGGGGGGGGGGGGCATAGGCAAACATGTCCCTATTTTTGTTAGGGGAAGGCTGGCTTTTGCCCGAATCAAACGAAACTGCCCGAAT
Organism: Gigantopelta aegis; assembly: GCF_016097555.1. Taxonomy (NCBI): domain Eukaryota; kingdom Metazoa; phylum Mollusca; class Gastropoda; order Neomphalida; family Peltospiridae; genus Gigantopelta; species Gigantopelta aegis. The sequence continues at coordinate 9,260,089 of NC_054707.1, forward strand.
CTGCCTAACATATTAGCATAACTACAAAACAACTATATAGGGTTGCAAACGAATTTTGAGGGTCAATGATGGAAATACATGGTAAAAAGGTCTCAGGTTAACACATTTTGCCCGAATAACTGTATCATTTTTGCCCAAATTTGCTGGAAATGCCGCATTTGAACATCTAAAATTCATGTTTCTCAGGGAAACATGCTTGAACCCACCGTAACAGATCTAGACCCTTTGGACCCTCAAATTGCCATCTCCCGGACCATCGCAGTGGCAGTGCCCCCCCCCCCCCCCCCCCGACACACACACACACACTTTCCGCTGGCACTGATGTCTACCATTCGACGCCAAATAAAATGTGTTGAGTGCGTTGTTAAATAAAACATTTCCTTCCTTCCTTGATGTCTAACAAAATGCTTTAATAAATTAATGTAACACGTCTTCTGCCCCTCCCCCAATAATATCAATTAAACTTGCTATCAACTTGATGTTACAGGAACAGGACTACGCTAGCTCCTCTCTATTTATAGATGTTCGAACTGTTCGTAAAAATGTTACCCATAGATTTATAAGAAACATGCTTGTAAACGACGAAACCCACGTTTCTAATTACTATGATAAAAGCTGACGTTTAGAACATATCCATATATAACATTAACATTGCAGTATTGTCAAACATGGATTGACCACTGTTAGAAAACATATCAAACGGATTCCACCAGAAATCGTACATATCGGAAAAGAAGTTGTTATACCCAAAGTCCTGCCAAGGATCACGCGGGTAATTATTGGTCACCCATCTTGTACCAACTCCTGATGTATGCCCTCCTGATGTACTTGTACCATGTCCTCCTGACGTACTTGTGCCATGTCCTCCTGACGTACTCATACCATGTCCTGTTGACGTACTCGTTCCATGTCCTCCTGACGTACTCGTCCCATGTCCTCCTGACGTACTTGTACCATGTCCTGCTGACGTACTCGTTCCATGTCCTCCTGACGTACTCGTCCCATGTCCTCCTGACGTACTTGTGCCATGTCCTCCTGACGTAGTCGTCCCATGCCCTCCTGACGTACTTGTACCATGCCCTCCAGACGTACTTATGCCATGTCCTGACGTACTCATACCATGTCCTTTTGACGTACTCGTTCCATGTCCTCCTGACGTACTTGTACCATGTCCTCCTGACGTACTCGTCCCATGTCCTCCTGATGTACTCGTCCCATATCCTCCTGACGTACTTGTACCATGTCCTCCTGACGTGCTTGTACCATGTCCTCCTGACGTACTCGTACCATGTCCTCCTGACGTACTCGTCCCATGTCCTCCTGACGTACTTGTACCATGTCCTGCTGACGTACTCGTTCCATGTCCTCCTGACGTACTCGTCCCATGTCCTCCTGACGTACTTGTGCCATGTCCTCCTGACGTAGTCGTCCCATGCCCTCCTGACGTACTTGTACCATGCCCTCCAGACGTACTTATGCCATGTCCTGACGTACTCATACCATGTCCTTTTGACGTACTCGTTCCATGTCCTCCTGACGTACTTGTACCATGTCCTCCTGACGTACTCGTCCCATGTCCTCCTGATGTACTCGTCCCATATCCTCCTGACGGACTTGTACCATGTCCTCCTGACGTGCTTGTACCATGTCCTCCTGACGTACTCGTACCATGCCCTCCAGACGTACTTGTACCATGTCCTCCTGACGTACTTGTACCATGTCCTCCTGACGTACTTGTACCATGTCCTCCTAAAGTACTTGTGCCATGTCTTCCTGACGTACTTATAGCATATGCTCCTGGCGAACTACCATGTCCATGTTCTCCTGACGTACCATGTCCTCCTGACGTACCATGTCCTCGTGACGTACCATGTCCTGACGTACTTGTACCATGTCCCCCTGTATTAGCAGCTGTTTCATCTGTATCAGCTGTCACACCTGTAGCATTTGCTCCTGTAGACGAATGATCCACGGTAGATGCACCATTCCCTGAAAAGCAATATAAATCGAACTAACCATGGGTGTTACTGTTATATATATACTAGCCGGCATTAATAACGCAATTTCCTTTTGTCAAAATAATATACGTTCCGTTTGGACTTCATTGACGCTATTCGTCAATGTACATGGTACAGTGGTACACATTATTTCAGCAGCATGTAAAGGTCGACTTCCGGCCTGTTCCCAACATAAGGGGAACAACGCTAAAAACGCATTATCCGGTAAATCGCGCACACGCAACCACTTGGCGAAATAACATTTTGCACGTGCATTTCCTGATACCCGGGCACACTCAGAACACGCGGGTGGCAATGAGTATCTCACTCCTACACGATGCCTCGGTTGAACAACGCCGATCGGAATCAAGCCATTGGCTTGTTGAATGCCGGAAACTCGCAATTGCGGGTAGCACAACGGTTCCACGTGCACCCGTCAACCATTAATCGGCTCCTCAACCGATATCAGACGACAGGGACCGTCAATGACCGCCGTCGTTCGTGCACACCACGCGTAACGACCAATAGACAGGACCGGAACATACGGTTGCGGCACCTGCGCAATCGGTTTTTGACAGCCGCAAGCACTGCCAGGACTGAAGTGGGAACCAGGGGACGACTCATCAGCGCCCGAACTGTCCGGAGACGTCTTGCCGCAGCACGACTGCATTGCCACCGACCCTACCGTGGCCTTATCCTCCTGCACAGACATCGTCAAGCAAGACTCTTATGGGCCAGGAATGGTGGGCATTTGCGACCCAGGAGATGGCGAGATGTCATCTTCTCGGATGAATCGAGATTTAACGTGAGTGTCACGGACAGACGTCGTTGCATTTACCGCCGTCGTAGAGAACGTGTCGCGCAGGCCTGTGTTCTGGAGAGGGACCGCTACGGGGGCGGCGGAGTCATGGTTTGGGGCGCCATCAATGCTGACTTCCGGTCCGAACTCGTGGTGGTACAGGGAAACCTTAATGCGCAACACTACGTCGACAACATCCTGCGGCCGGTCCTCCTCCCATTGATGAGACGGCATGGCGGAAACAGGCTCGTCTTCCAGCAAGACAACGCTCGGCCGCACACTGCCAGGCGTACACGGGCGTTTCTTCGTGCCCACCATGTCACTGTGTTGGACTGGCCAGCAGTTTCCCCGGACATGAACCCAATAGAGCACATGTGGGACGAGCTGGGACGTCGTGTTCAAAACCAACCGAATCCACCACAGAACTTCGCTGAGCTGCAGCAGGCATTGCAGCATCACTGGGCAGCCATCCCACGACGTGTGGTGAGGCGCCTGTGCATGTCCATGCCTAGGAGGCTGCAGGCGTGCATCGCAGCACATGGAGGTCACACGAAATACTGACCCCCATGACGTTGACATCGCCAGAGACGTTATGTGCGATTCACTGTTGGCGGCTGACAGTGCCAGTCAGATGGGCCAGTGGTTGGTCTCACTGGTGGTATCAGTTTCATTTTTGTGGAATCTCGCATAATAAAATAAACCATGATCATTTCCGAGATTGCGTTTTTATTGCCACCTAGTATATATGTTATATCTAAACAGCAACACACTGTGCATTCTCGGATAATGGAAATAAACAATTTCAAGAATATAAGTTGCATCGTAAGTGTATTTGCACATTTCTAATATTGATAAACTACTGCATCGATTAAGCATACAAAGGGTCAGGACGTAATTTTCGAAACAAACGTTGTCTTCTCCGTCTAACAATTTACTGTTAAAGATCCCAGAAATAATCAACTTCAACTGTAATTTTATTATTAATTATTTAATAGTTTTATTGTTCATATTATTTCAAACCTCTAGTTATTTAGTAAGATGAAGATAAAAATACAAGATTGCTGAATAGCTTCGCAACAATAACGTCAGTTTTAGTGTCCAAAGGGAGATAACCCGATAATCGCGATTATCAGTAAATAAAGAAAACTTTATTTTAGAAAAATTGTCATACAAATCATAATAGTTTGTTTCGGCTGCATTATTATCAGAGCCGCCCAGAATGCATTTCATAACATCGAAAGCGAGGAGATTAGCTCATTGTGTCTTCACGTAATCGATGATATAGTCATTCTTAAAGCTGCTAGGTACTCAGTTCACAACCAGGACGATATAATATAACTCAATGGGTAGGTTGTGTAAAGGCCACTCACTGACTTCTCTCTCACTAACAACTAACAATTGATCTACTGCCGTGGACTGACAGCCCGTATAGCTATGGTGTGCGACCAGGACCGTGTTCTTGAGTCTTAATTTGGTATAATCACGAAATTAAGTTAACATGAATTACACGTGTCTAGGTTTAAGTTATATTAATTTAGCCTGCTGTAATACCTGCACTACTGGTTTGAGATGCGGCATCTGTGTCATTTTGAACGGTACTCGTACTTGGTGCTGCGCCAGTGTGAGATCCAGTGGTTCTTCCAGTGGCTGTTTCGTGAATCCCTGTGCTCGTTCCATCTCCAGTTGTACCAGTACCAGTACTTGTACCATCTCCAGTTGTACCAGTACCAGTACTTGTTCCATTTCCACTTGTACCAGTAATTGCACCATCTCCTGTTGTACCAGTACTTATACCATCTCCAGTTGTACCAGTATGTGTACCATCTCCAGCTGTATCAGTATGTGTACCATCTCCAGCTGTATTATTATGTGTACCATCTCCAGCTGTATCATTATGTGTACCATCTCCAGCTGTATCAGTATGTGTACCATCTCCAGCTGTATTATTATGTGTACCATCTCCAGCTGTATCATTATGTGTACCATCTCCAGCTGTATCATTATGTGTACCATCTCCAGCTGTATCAGTATGTGTACCATCTCCAGCTGTAACCGCATGTGTACCATCTCCAGCTGTATCAGCACCTGTACCATCTCCAGTTGTACCAGCACTTGTGCCATCTCCAGTTGTACCATCTCCAGTTGTACCAGTACTTGTAACATCTCCAGTTGTATGAACACCTATACCATCTACAGTTGTACCAGTACTTGTTCCATTTCCAGTTGTACCAGTAATTGCACCATCTCCAGCTGTACCAGCACCTGTACCATCTCCAGTTGTACCAGTATGTGTACCATCTCCAGCTGTATCAGTATGTGTACCATCTCCAGTTGTACCAGTAATTGCACCATCTCCAGTTGTACCAACACCTGTACCATCTCCAGTTGTACCAGTATGTGTACCATCTCCAGCTGTATCAGTATGTGTACCATCTCCAGTTGTACCAGTAATTGCACCATCTCCAGTTGCACCAGCACCTGTACCATCTCCAGTTGTACCAGTATGTGTACCATCTCCAGTTGTACCAGCACCTGTACCATTTCCAGTTGTACCAGTATGTGTACCATCTCCAGTTGTACCAGCACCTGTACCATCTCCAGTTGTACCAGTATGTGTACCATCTCCAGTTGTACCAGCACCTGTACCATCTCCAGCTGTATCAGTATGTGTACCATCTCCAGTTGTACCAGCACCTGTATCATTTCCAGTTGTACCAGTATGTGTACCATCTCCAGTTGTACCAGCACCTGTACCATTTCCAGTTGTACCAGTATGTGTACCATCTCCAGTTGTACCAGCACCTGTACCATCTCCAGTTGTACCAGTATGTGTACCATCTCCAGTTGTACCAGCACCTGTACCATCTCCAGCTGTATCAGTATGTGTACCATCTCCAGTTGTACCAGCACCTGTACCATTTCCAGTTGTACCAGTATGTGTACCATCTCCAGTTGTACCAGTATGTGTACCATTTCCAGTTGTACCAGTATGTGTACCATCTCCAGTTGTACCAGTAATTGCACCATCTCCAGTTGCACCAGCACCTGTACCATCTCCAGCTGTATCAGTATGTGTACCATCTCCAGTTGTACCAGTAATTGCACCATCTCCAGTTGTACCAGCACCTGCACCATCTCCAGTTGTATCAGCACTTGTACCATCTCCAGTTTTACCAGCACTTGCACCATCTCCAATTGTACCAGTACTTGTACCATCTCCAGTTGTACCGGCACCTGTACCATCTCCAGTTGTACCAGCACTTGTACCATCTGCAGCTATACCATCTACAGTTGTACCAGTACTTGTACCATCTCCAGCTATACCATCTACAGTTGTACCAGTACTTGTTCCATTTCCAGTTGTACCAGTAATTGCACCATCTCCAGTTGTACCAGCACCTGTACCATCTCCAATTGTACCAGTATGTGTACCATTGCCAGTTGTACCAGAACCTGTACCATCTCCAGTTGTACCAGTATGTGTACCATCTCCAGCTGTATCATTATGTGTACCATCTCTAGTTGTACCAGTATGTGTACCATCTCCAGCTGTATCATTATATGTACCATCTCTAGTTGTACCAGTATGTGTACCATCTCCAGTTGTACCAGTACTTGTTCCATTTCCAGTTGTACCAGTAATTGCACCATCTCCAGTTGTACCAGTACTTGTACCATCTCCAGTTGTACCAGTACTTATACCATCTCCAGCAGTACTTGTTCCATTTCCAGCTGTACCAGTAATTGCACCATCTCCAGTTGTACCAGCACCTGTACCATCTCCAGTTGTACCAGTATGTGTACCATCTCCTGCTGTATCATTATGTGTACCATCTCCAGCTGTATCAGTATGTGTACCATCTCCAGCTGTACCAGCACCTGTACCATCTCCAGTTGTACCAGTATGTGTACCATCTCCAGTTGTACCAGCACCTGTACCATCTCCAGTTATACCAGTATGTGTACCATCTCCAGCTGTACCAGCACCTGTACCATCTCCAGTTGTACCAGTATGTGTACCATCTCCAGCTGTATCATTATGTGTACCATCTCCAGCTGTATCAGTATGTGTACCATCTCCAGCTGTAACAGAATGTGTCCCAGTGTCAGTCCCGGTCCCAGAGTCAGTCCCGGTCGCAGGTGCAGTTCCAACCCCACTCACAGTGTCTGGCGCAATAGCCGTACGCTCTGTTTCAACGATGTCTGTGATGGCTTTAATAGAAACATAAGAAAATTAAAATTAAAATGTAACAGATTACTCTGGCATGCAATCACACCTCCAATCCTATATATACCATCGGGTAGGAGGAGAAGTAGGCGGAAAAGAAGTATGAAGAAGAATACAAATAACATTACGGTGAAACATGCAATGTTCAAAACAATGTGGGTTTTTCCCCTGTAATTTTGTTGTTGATGATATTTGGCTATGTGCGATGTAAACATTAGAGTTGCAATGCATGCATATGTTTGTGTTTAAAGCTGGCATACTGCTTGTCATTTTAACAGAGTGCCCAGCCTGTGCATATTGTAGTATTTGGACTGTCTGCCAATGTGACAATGTAACTCACGGGCGACTCTGCCGATAGTGACGAGGGCCAGAAGACACGCCAGCGCCAACAGCAGCCTGGTCATGGTGGCTGAAAGATAGAACAAGAATCTCACGATGTGAACAACAACCAACAACCAACAACCCCTCCTCCACCCACCCACCCCCCAAAAAAGTAAAAAACCCCACCCCAAAACCCCCCAACAATAGACAACAACAAACAAACAAAAAACAAAACAATAAACAAAAACAAAACAATAACAACGCAAAGCAAAGCAAAGTTTAAATGTATCGTTGTTTATTAAGGCACCCAATAGCCGATGTATTTTTTTGTGCTAGGGTGTCATTAAACATTCATTCATTCGTTTTTGGTTAAAGGGAGCTAATCTATTACTATTTTGAAACGTTTCACTTGTTCAGTACCTATTTTCAAATTACAAATGATTTCTCCCCTCTTTTTGTTTTTGTTTATTTGGTTTTTGTTTGGGTTTGTTTGGGTTTTTTTCCCTTTTACATGAGTGTCGTGGTTATATCCATTTAAGGTTCAAGCACGCTGTCTTGGCCACACACGTGAACTATCCGGACAACTATATAATTTGCAATAATGGCGGTTTCCGTCAAAAATATTAATTATGTTTTGTTTTGAAACAAAAAGTTTATACCTTCAGCTATATGCCTATAAAAATACAACCAAATAATTTCATTTACTAGTAGATGTAGAAGATTTTTCTATTTTGGGGGTAATCCTGAGAGAGTGCTACACGCATTAACGTGTGAGATCACTGCTTTATGCGTACACATTCAACACACTAAGTATACCCAGAATGTTTTGCGGTCAACTGACAAAAGAAACAAAGATGGTGACCATGCTATATTTAGCCACAAATTATTCGGGGAAACCCCCCTTGTCACCTAGTGAAAAGTTTTATAAAAATATTATTCAAGAGTTAATTATAGAAACATTATGAGTGGGATCGATTCATTTATAGTTATTTATTACAACTAAATGTACAAATAACGAAATATTGTAGTTTCAACTTTGATATAGGACCTTTAGCTTAAATAATCATATTGATGTACTTACCTTTGTTTGCCACCCAATAGCCAATTGTTCTTTGTATTTTTGCTGGGGTGTCGTTAAACATTCATTCATTCATTCATTATTCAGGGGCGGGATGTAGCCCAGTAATAAAGCACTCGCTTGATGTGCGGTCGGTTTGGGATTGATCTTAGTCGGTGGGCCCATTGAGCTATATCTAGTTCCAGCCAGTGCCCCATAACTGGTATATCGAAGGCCGTGGTATGTGCTATCCTGTCTGTGGGATGGTGCATATACAATATATGCAATAACCGATGATTAATAGAGCAATGTGCTCTAGTGGTGCCGTTAAACAAAACAGACTTTGACTCATTCATTCATTCATTCATTAAGCTAGCTGGGCTGTCTGCCAGAATCGTGGGTTTGTGGTTAGTCGTTAGTGGATGGTGAGCGATAAGTCGGTTTATCCGCCACACACCTCCCCATTTGGTCGTTCAATTCGCTCTGGCTGGGAACATATACAGATCGGTTGCGAACCCAGTACTTACCTGCCTTACGACCGATGGCTTTACCATTATATCATCGAAGTCGGTCAGCTTCTTCTTTTAACTTATTCTGTGTTTATATTCAATTAAATGTCAAGCACGCTGCCCTGGGCACACACCTCAGCTATCTGGGCTGTCTGACCAGGACACTGGGCCACGATTGTGGTATATTAAAGGCCGTGGTATGTGCCATCCTGTCTGTGGGATGGTACATATAAAAGATCCCTTTGTAGCGGGTTTCCTCACTTTCAACTTATTTTAGTGCTTATATCCAATTAAGGTTCAAGGTCCACTCTAAGACTATAATGTGTCAAATTTACCACAAGTTTCACATCGTATAGCCCATGATTATATAAATCAATGGACTCGTTAACGGTTAACGGTTAGTAAAAGAGAAGTTAATGTGGTGGCCGTTACATCTCAGCATTGATTGGAGGTTCACGACTGGCATATCAAAGGCCGTGGTATGTGCTATGTGGGATAGTGTGTATTAAAGATAATTGTTTTTATTCTAGGTTAGAGCTGGCATCAAGGTGTGAACCCAGTACCTATAAGACTTAAGACCGATGGCTTAACCACAGCACCATTGAGGTCGGTCAGGTGACTTGCATAAGCAATGAGATTATACTGGCTGTTTTCCAGTGATTAGCCACGTGATTTTGCACACCTCTCCCAGCGAAGACAAACATTGTCAGACGTCTTCTACTTGATGTTTTGTCTTTGAAAAAAAAAAAAAAAAAAAAGTCCTTCTACAGCAGACATTCTTAAGGACGGTATGAAACGTCACGTTTGTGTTAGGTGTATTGATGTTCATACTTTCATACTGGCAGCGTTGTCAAGAAATTGTAAACAAGGAAGGCAAGAAGGAACAGCGGACGAAATACACAAATGTTTTATTTAACGACGCTCACTCTACACACAGTTAAGTGGCGTATTACGGTGTGGACCACACAGACACTAAGAGACGAAACCCGACGCCTCTACTCTTTTTCTTTTTGATTAACAGCAAGGGATATTTATATGTATTTCACAGCTTTTGTGGAGCACTGGGTCCACCAATAGAAATCGAACCTAGGTCGATAATGCATCAGATGAACACTCTACCGCCGGCCTACATTCCGAGTCTTGAAATAGGAAGTAATGTGGGTTTTGTTTGGGTTTTTTACCTACTTCTTAGCATATTCTTAAAGGGACATCCCTGAGTTTGCTGCAAGTTTAAAGATGTTATCGACTAACAGATACGTTTTAACGATTTTAATTACATATCAAATATATTTTCCTGCATAACATATCAGTGGTTGTATATTTAACTTTATTTTTTCATACGTACGAAATTATTTGAAGACAAAATCCAGTGGTAAAGCGCTCTCTTGATGCGTGGTCGATGCAGGATCGATCCCCGTCGGTTGCCCATTGGGCTATTTCTCGTTCCAGCCAGTGCACCACGACTGGTATATCAAAGGCCGTGGCGTATGTTATCCTGCCTGTGGAATGGTGCATATAAAAGATCCCTTGCTGCTAATCGAAAAAGAGTAGCCCATGCGGGTTTCCTTTCTCAATATCTGTGTGGTCCTTAACCATATGTCCGACGCCATATAACCGTAAATAAAATGTGCTGAGTGCGTCGTTAAATAAAAAAAATCCCTCAAAACAACAAACAAAACTAAATAATGCGATATAGTAATTCTACTCCTACCGAATACTAACAAGGAATCGTCTTTTCACAGATAGCGCACTACATACCACGACCTTTGATTTACCAGTCGCAGTGGTAGGGGCCACTGGTTCAGACGAGAAAATCCCAGTAAGTCCAACGTCATGAATCGATCCCATGTACTTCCAGTCGTGTTCGAAATGAGTGCTCTTCCACTAAGACACCACCTATTTCGCAAACAACAAGAAGTCGACCATCACTTACGTTCTCGATGATTCTATGTTTTATGGGTCAGGACGTGGCCCGGTTGTAAAGTGCCCGCTTGATGCGCGGTCCATCTGTGATCGACCCCCGTCAGTGGGCCCATTGGGCTATTTCTCGTTCCAGCCAGTGCTCCACAACTGGGGTAACAAAGACCGTGGTATGCACTATCCTGTCTGTGGGATGGTGCATACAAAATATCCCTTTGCTGCTGTTAGTGTGTTGCTAGTCGGCGTGGTGGCAGAGGGTTTTGTCTCTCATTATAACCGTAATTAAAATAAGTTGAGTGCGTCGTTAAATAAAAACATTCCTTCCTTCCATATTTCCTGTTCTAGACGGACGAGCTAGCCGACACCGGCACCTGCGCCCATGGCAGGCGTGCGCTACAACAGATTGCTCTGAATGTGCACGTAAAACTCCCTGACCTGACCTGACCTTCCTTCCATGTTTTGTAACAGAAGACCATGTCTGTTAGTAAACTTCGGAAAAGTTGCAGCTGGTTATTGTCTGGGAGCACCTGAGGTTGTGGGATTTCATTTCAACGTGCTTTATTTAGGGGCTTATACTCAATTAAGGTTCAAGCACGCTGTCCTGGGCACACACCTAAAAAATCTGGGTTGTCAGTCCAGGACAGTGGGTCAGTGGTTAGTGAGAGAGAATAGGGTGTATTGGTGTTACACCTATCCACCGAGTCGTTAAAACTCGCTGTGGGTGGGAGCCGGTACCGGGCTGCGAACCCTGTACCTACTAGCCTTATGTCCGATGGCTTAACCAAGACACCATCGAGGCCGATTGTGGGATTGGAAACAGGGACTCAATATACTGGCAAGTCCAGGAGGGCGAACGAACGTGGTTCCTCGCTAGCCTGGTTTTAGCGTCTAACGTTAGATGGATGTAATATATGATAGAAGACGATGGCACCAGTCAAATAGTTTGCTAGCACTCGGTTTTCTGAACACTTACCAGAGCGAGTGATATACCGATTAAGTTTAAGAAATCAACTTTTAATTCCATGTTATAAAAACGTGTTTGTTTTGTTTAACGACATCACTAGAGCACATTGATTTATTAATCATCTGCTATTGGATTTCAAACAGTTGGTAATTCTGACATGTAGGAAGGATACCTGTAACATATTTCTATGCACCATCCCACATACAGAACAGCACATACCACGGCCTTTTGGTTTACCAATCCTGATGCACTGGCTTGAACAAAAAATAGCCCATTTGGCTACGATGATCGATTCTAGAGCGACCGCGCATCAGGCGAGCTCTTTACCAATGGGCCACGTCCCATCCCTACATATTGTAACACATACATATATAACAAATATAATTTACATGTAAGATGTACAATATATTAAATACTGTAGATGTAAATAAAATATTTATACAAGTTTACGTAAACAGTTGTCACCACTCACCTTTTTATCGATGTTTACAAGGTGATGAAAATTGTTAACACCGAATTATCCGAGAGCTTTTATAGGATAATAAAATATTAAATACATGTGGGCGAACAGAACCAAAGTCGGACCCACCCAAAGGCGATTGCACGTGCTAAATGTCAGCGTCACCCATGACGCGATACGTATTGTTATTTACAACCTTGACAAACACCGCACTTCGCATATTGTGAAAACTTGGCAGTCGTTGGGCAGCTATGATGGTTGGCTACACCTTACTTCCATGTAGAATGAGAAAAAAATATTTACACAGTGATATGAATAAAGCGAATATGGTGAAACAGTTTATTAATAAATTACACAAGAGTAGTTATGTAAATGTATAAACTTTAACATGCCCAGTGTAATGAAAGATTGTTCCTGACAGGAATTAAGACTGTAAACACGGTGATATACAACACGACCCAACAGCATAGCATTCCTGGAATCGTGAGGTTAATATAACAGTAAAAACGTGTTTCCTAAATAACGGATGTCTTCTGCAACTATAGTAAACATATATTACGTCGTCTCATCTGAAAGTGTTTTTATGTGTTAATATAATCTAAAATATAAATCTACAATATAAAATAAGTAACCAATTATATAGCGCATGTAAAAGACAAATGCAGATACTGCCACAGCGATAATTTAATTTTTACATTTTTAAATAATACGATAATGAAGCACGATAGTTTAGGTGTTTTGAATCATCTCATGTATTTATGTCACTATTACATTAACAGAAAGACAGATCGTCACTCAAACGGACATATACGTTATATATCAGCGTAGAAAACACATACAAAGCCATCAAAAATTATGTCTTCCATAACAGTCAGCTAAGTATAAAAGCGACGGTGGAAACTTTCAACTTTTAAATTGCCGTAGGCCTAATTAGAAGGGCGGAGTGAGTTGGATCTCTAATACCCACCCCACACTACCCCCATGAATTGAGTATTTTTCAACCACATGGATGTTCTTTTTGCACGTTGTACATATTCGTTGGAGTTTGTATGTTCTCGAAATGGGGTAATTGCATGTTACTATTTACGTGACCAGTAATTTAATTAATGAACAAGCCAGACTGGGAAGGGCGGTAGAGGGTAACGTGTCATCTTCATCGCATACGCCTAGGTGAATTACGTCTTACAAAAAAGTGATTTCTTGTTACAGGTAGTACTAAACCAAATAACTTCCGGCTGGGTCAAAGTTCCAGGTGCACCCAACTTTTGATAGAGAAGTAAACACAACAAGTCCTGTGATTGGTGATAAATGTGAATGTGTTGGTTGTAAAACATAGTTTCATCTGGGTAAAAAAATATGCTATTTTGTTTCATCTAGTACCACTGAGTCAAGTTGCGTTGCGCTTGAAACATGTATGGGGTACCTGTAAAATAAGTACTCGAATTTTGTGCGGAACTAGGGTAGTCATAGACGCTACCCGTTATCTCAGAAATGAGCAGCTTGACCCCCATTTTTTCTTATTCACTTTAAGGGTGAGGGGTGGTAGTATTTATATCTGTGGCGTTTATGTCGATTGATACGCTGCAGGTAGGAGTTTTAGCCACATATGTTACTATTGTCGTCTATAGGATTTGGTAGTGTAAGTAGTAGGGGGGCCTGCCGGGTGCCATGACCTACTTTTCCATGACCTTGACCTTGGTGTAGGTGTGACGTCATAGTCTGACCTTGGCATAGGTGTTTAGGTATGTGAGGAGGATAACACCCCGCCCGTGTCCCTGACCGACTTAGGTTGTTCCTGACGTCCTTGGACTGGCCCTGACCGATTTGTTTAGCATTGATCGACTTAGAGGGCAGTGACTGGTATACCTGGGCAAGTGTGCGACCTTGGTGTAAGTCATAGCATTGACGTACTTGGTGTGTGACTCATAGCCTAGCCTTGACCTACCTAGAGGACAGTGACTGGTAGGCAGGCGCACGACTTTGGCACAGGTGTGTGACCGACTTCCATGAATAACCGTGCACCTGACCTACTTAGACTAGTTCCGTTGTGTCCTTGGACTGTCCCCCGACTACTGTCCTTGGCCTAGTTACGACTGACCTATGTAGGCTCGTATTTGGATATAAAAAGGGGTGTTTTGTTAGTAGCGTCATTCGCTTGCCGAAAGTTCTGTGAACGAGATCTATTTTTGCTTTGGAGTTTGAAGATATTCTGGTACGAAGAAAATGACATCGGGATATTCGAGCAGTGTTAGTAGCAGCAGCAGTAGCGATGAGGACGACGTCTTGGTTTGCAAATGTTCAGAAAGACGTACAATCAAATGTAAAAGAGTGACTACCAAACAGTATGAGAAGAAGAAGAGTATTCATTATACGGATCAAACGGATGCTACACGTGAAATTGGGGTTGGAACTGAAGATGGCGAAATCGTGGATGAACCCACAGATCAGACGGATGCTGCCTGTGAAACAGATGCTGTCTGTGAGGAAGACTGCTATTCAAGACGTTACTTGTTCTGTCATCGTCCCGAAATGAGACATTTCTATGCCCGGATGTTGACGTATGCTCGGTGGCCCATACAATTACGTCAAACACCAAAAGAACTTGCCAAGGCCGGGTTCTACTACACGGGAGACCACGATGCCATCACCTGTTACTGTTGCGGACTTCGCGTCTACCGATGGAAGAAGACCCAGTGATGGCACAATACAGACTCTCTCCAAGATGTCCCTGTGTGAACAACATGTTCAGACATTAAATGTTTTAGACACTTGTGTGCTATGTTTTTATGTTGTATGTTGTGAATAAAACCGTGAATAACAGGTTTGCTTTCTTATTTATGTCCTGCTTCCATGAGTGTGTCTCCGGACGTGTCCCTATGGTAGTGACACTGGTAAAGGGTAATATTTTGGTAACGATGTTTTTTGGGAGCTCGCACGATGAGAGTTGTGCTTGGGAGGAGGGGCACTGGTCATACGTATCACACACATTCAAACATTCCTGTACCATATCTTTATGCATCATAAGGTATATAAGTAAAATAGTTTTGGAAAACTCGTCATTTGAGGTAGCAACATGTCGGACCAGTACAAGTTATATGTACCCGACGTGGATAAGTGGACCCGTTTCTATAAACTGCAGGCACAAGGTAAACTTCAACCTCACTTCGAAATTCAACGTGGTGGGAAAAGTCAGATCATGTACAGTGTGGATCGATGTCTAGAACTGTATGACCCTACATGGAAAAAAGAAAAAGAGGAACAGAACAAGCCTCCGACACCCAACGTCGTCATGGTCTCCCCAACACAACGTGGTAGAGCAAGCCAAAGCCGATCTGAAACGGAAACAACAACAACAACAAAGTGGTACGGGTTGGAAAGCCCCGAAACTGCAAAAGCATTTCTAAATAAACTATAGAAGGAACTATGTGGGTCAGATATCGTCATTTCATTTAGAGTCGTCATGCAGAGCATATGTTCAGAATGTGGTTTCACATTCTCGAGAAGAGACGCCATGTTAAGACATTTTCAACAAAAACATGCTAAAGGTCTACCACCATCACCACCACCACCACAACAACAGCAGCCACCACCACCGTCACCACCACCACCACAGCAGCCACCACCACCACCACCACAACAACAACAGCAGCAGCCACCACCACCACCACTACCACAGCAGCAGCAGCATCCCCTAAGATTGCTACATCCCTTCACCATGATCGTGTCGGGACCCACGTTGTGTGGAAAGACATTTTTGGTATACAAATTGTTGAGGGATGGTAGAATCCAGCCGCCTCTCCAGCGCGTCATCTGGCTCTACAAACGATGGCATCATTGGGGCAAACGTTCGAGTGAAATTTGTTCAAGGCATACCCGAGAAAAGGATCGTTATTTGGATCCCAGAGTCAGAAATCTCATCGTGTTGGACGACCTGATGTGTATGGCTAATAAAGACCCAAGGACCACCGACCTGTTCACAGAAGGAAGCCATCACAGAAACGTATCCGTCATCGCTATCAACCAGAACCTGTAGCACAGAGAAGAAACTGCCATTATCTAGCGCTGTTCAACAACCCCATCGACAAGCAGCAAGTTCTGACGTTGGCACGGCAGATGTATCCCGAAAACACTCGTCATTTCATGCATCAGTTTGAGGAAGCTACCCACAGACCCTACGGACATCTCTTGGTGGACTTGAAACCGACCACACCTGAACATAGGCGTCTTCGGCCTAATGGTTTAGAGACGGGGCCGTCCGAATGGTATAAAAGCACGAGCGTAACGGCGAATGTCTCCTAAGACGTGCAACCACCGTCGAAGAAAGAGCTCTAAGTGCAAATTATGCAAAGGGACGCATTCAAGAGAAAACTACCAGGCATACCCGCCTACGAAAGTGACGACGAAGAAGATGATGAGGTAGAATCCTATCTGAAAAAAGTCAAGAGAATGCAGTCTTGCGATACGTGTGGTCTGGTCTTTAAAGACGGGGGCGACTTGCAGGGACATCTGCGATTTAAAACGTGCGAAGAGGGAAATGGAGAGCCGTCGCCCAACCTGGAAAACGAAGGCATTCGTCTCATGGTTGAACGTGAATTCGACATCAATCATGACTATCTCCAAAGCAAGAGGAAACGCTACGAAGAAAAAAACATGTCCCAAGATGCCATCGAAAGAAACATGAAGACATTGCAATGGAAATTATTTAAAGACACGTACTCTCGCTTTCTGACATATATGCATTACTTTGACAAAGTTCCCAACACCAGGAAAATTCTACAGTTTGTGAATCCAGACAGAGATGTGAGACCACAGATTCGTTCTAAATTAAATCAGTATCGTTCATGGATCGACGAATATTTGGATGAACAAGACAACGACGATACCGACGATGAGGAGGACGACGATGATGAAGAGAAATGAACACTCATATTATTCACATGTCACCCGTAAGGCCTCTCGATGTAACCCAATGTGTGTCCATTTCATGTATAGTTGTCTCTAGAGAGACCAGTGATTTTAATTTAGAAATAAAAAATTTAAAAACCAAACCCTCGCGTTTGTTTTTTGTGTTTTTTACTCTATGACTAGATTTGTGATTGGATATTTCTACCGCTACTTTATAGTAGCAAGAGCTGGGTGTACAAGACAGAACATACCACGACCTTTGATATACCAGACATAATACACTGGTTGGCTATAGCTTAATGGGCCACCGACGGGGATCGATCCTAGATCGACCACTGTATTTACCCATTTGGTAATTAAAAAGCCCTGTAAAAAGGCTTGTACTCTAGGGAACTAGTTGTGTTTAAAATGCAGTTAAAAGATCATAGGTTAGGTTGGAGCGTTGAGTTGCAGTCACGCAATGGGCTGGGGATGTTTCACACACACACACACACACACACACACACACACACACACACATTCCTTTCTTCCCTTAACAAACATTCCTTTCTTCTCCTTAACGCACATGCCTTTCTTCTTAACAAACATTCCTTTCTTCGAGACAAATATGTCGTTCTTTCCCTATGACTAAAACAAAATACTAAAAATAAATATTTGTATATAATTAATCTTTATTTTACAAGGAAGGAAATGTTTTATTTACTCAACATATTTTATTTACGGTTATACGGACATATGGTTAAACAACCACACATATATTGATTGAGGAAACCCGCTGTCGCCACTTCATGGGCAATCTAATTAAAATTAGCTCCACTATTACATGTGGATCTAACAGCAGCCCGTTGGAGCTCAGTTCCAGTTGACCTTTTATTCGACCAATCAAAACCTTACTTGCAAAATCATGCCGGTGATTTGAAAAGAATTTGAAAACATTCGGGATTATGTCGAGGGTATACGAAATAATTCGTGTGAATTACGAAGTATGCCGGAAACTAATTGCAATATAACATTTTATATAAAATTCGTTTCAAGACGAAAAACATAAACCGTGATGGTATAGCCATAAATTCTGTTTATACAAACCAAAGTTTATTACTGCACTTTTACCCCTGTTTTTTCAATGTTGAAATAGACCAACAAGTTCGCCTATTGCATAAATAGTCTCGCCTGACATTTTTAAAATTTGTATGCTCCCGAATAAAGCTATAAAAGGCGAAGTGTAATTGGTCGATATTCAAATTGTTATTTATAGTTGAAATGTCACCTGGACACGGGAGTCCACGCAATGCTGTTAGATATACTGGCTAGACCCAGTAAAGCTAATTTTAATTAGATAGCTTTTTTTTTATTAGCAGCAAAGGATCCTACACCATCCTACAGACAGGACAGTACATACCACGGCCGCTGTCCAGTTGTGGAGCACTGGCTGGATATAGCCCAATGGCCCACCGACGGGGATCGATCCCAGACCGACCGCACACCAGGGAACACTGAGCTACGTCCCGTCCCCACAGGGTTATTAGAGGCTGCTTGAAAAAACCCACTCGTAACATAATAAATAAATAAACAAATAAATAATAGGACAACGAACTCTATACCTCTCAAAAATGTATTTTAAAACCCTCCAAAACATTTTGTTCTTGAGATACGAACCCAAAATCTCACAGTTTGTGGCCAATGGTGCAATCCACTACACCACGACAAAATAACGAAGAAAATGTCTGATTCAATCGACTGTTTTACTGCGAGCTAAGGACGCAAGGGCTGCATACCAAATAACGCTGTCTAAAACACTATTTTAGTTCAGTTTTGTAATATGGTATGTTAATCACAAAACAAATACATGCCATAGCAAATCTGTGTGTATACTATGACTAATGCATAACTAAATACTCTTATTACAAAAGCTATATTTTAATGAAACGTTGAACGCATGTCAACACCCTTTATCTGACTGCTATAATAGACTCGTCCATAGTCTCCTAATCTGGGCGGGGAATCTTATCGAGTGACTTGTAATTTCTGTCAGTTTTGCGAATTTTAGACTACAGAATCTGAACTTCTCGAAAACAAACCGTTCTGCTGACTATTCCACGTAGGCAACGATAACAATTTAACCGATAAAGAGATACGAAACTCATGTACACACGCGAATGTAAATATAAAAGTAACCATTCAACACAGACCGCGCTAAATTTAAACACAACACACAAAATAAAGCTACGCGGAACCCTTACATGAATGATTTCACAATTAACTGCATAACTTTTAATAACACAATATATCCATTGATAATGAGCCGTTTTCAACCTGAATCATAGGCCCATGGGATATGCCATGATAACTATATTATCACGGTCATGCGAGAGACATCCAGCGGCAGACTGCTCAAGGATGAGGCTCGCTAGCAGATGAGGGTCACGCACCTGCTCAGGTATCCCAAAGTCACTGCCCGCTAAGTAGGCTAGTAGATGAGTCACGGCCGCTCATCTGCCCCCACTGCACTCCAAGTAAATCGAGGCTAGGCGCTGATTAGGTCAGGGACACGGTTAATCATGGAAGTCGGTCACACACCTGTGCCAAAGTCGTGCGCCTGCCTACCAGTCACTCTCCTCTAGGTAGGTCAAGGCTAAGCACGAGTCACACACCAAGTATGTCAAGGCTATGACTTACACCAAGGTCGCACACTGTCCAGGAAAACCAGTCACTGCCCTCTAAGTCGGCCAATGCTAAACAAATCGGTCAGAGCCAGTCCAAGGACGTCAGTACCAACCTAAGTCGGTCAGGGACACGGGCGGTGTGTTATCCTCCTCAAGGTCACACACCTAAACATCTATGCCAAGGTCAGACTATGACGTCACACCTACACCAAGGTCAAGGTCACGGAAAAGTAGGTCATGACACCCGGCAGGCCCCCCCCTACTACTAGTGTACGCCCTATAGCACATATTCAGTGCATAATAAGAAATATTATGATTTTGTCATTTTGTTTAATTAAACTATACCGGTTGGTTAATTAGCCATCACTCGACCATGCAAGTTCACAATGACCTTGTCCTTGACAATAATCACTGTACATTGCTCTGAATGGAGTTTGAATTAAAGTTAGCACTGAGGAAAAGTTGGTTTGGCCTATAATTCATACTGTAAAATTTTTAATTATTTCTTTTCACATGGTATTTGATTTGCCATATACAACGGCTCTTAAATATGGTATTACATATAGGCAACTTGAAATTAGATTTTAATAGCAATTTATTTTTATATTAAAAATAGCATGTGCCAATTATGGGTTAATGTCTTTAGTTTCCATTAACATAGTTAATTTTTCATGTATGAAATTCTGAAAACTCAAATTTGTAAAGAACTTGATTTTTATTGTAATTTTGACATATTTATAGGGTGCTACGTTATATTTTAGACAAATTTATAGTTTCATGCAAAATTTTAAGTAAATTTTAAGAAAAACGTTACCAAAAACATAATTAGATTTGTCACTATTGTGCCTTCAGTTCTTATTTATACATAACAATAACATTGTTAAGCATATATTTAGATCTCCAGATCATTTGTTTTTTTTAAACAATCATTTAGTTTGCTCTCATGAAGAGCATTTTGAGTTTATTCAGAACCAATGTTTTCAGATTTGATTATCTGTCTTGGACTAAGTTGATAATTTATTTTATTGTTAAAGCTGTATTACCCAATGTTATTAGCTAAATAAAATGCTGGATTACAGATTGTAGGAATACATCCAATATACATCGATTTATTAATAATCGGCTATTGAATGTCTCTGGTGACTACGTGTCAGAATTACATGTGTGACATCCAATAGTGGATATAATTAATTACTCAGCTCCAGTGGTGTTGTTAAACAAAACAAACTCTTTAACACACTAAATGTATTCACTTTGTTTTCCTTTCGGGCAGACATTGCCTGGCTGCAGCGGGTTTCCTTTCTCGCTAACTGTGTGGTCCTCAGTCATATCTCCGATGCCATATAACCGTAAATAAAATGTTAGTCCATGGGCCAGACCCCGAAATTTAACGAACTTGTATCACCTGGGCGGGCAAATTCTCATGGTGTTATTTTTTTTAATAGCCCTATGTCTGTAGTTAATAAATTAGTATGATAGACTTTTATAAGAAGTAGCTTTTTAATGGATATCACCAAGTAAACATAGTGAGGAGAGGACACATTCTTGGGGTAGGTATAACAACATGTATTATAACTTTGCAACCAATGGACATAGCCACACAAATGAGCACTTGAAATGATTATATTAAAACCTTCTACATACGGATATACAATACACACAAATTGGTGTAATAATGAGGTCACCAGATGTCAAAAGGTCATGACATTTTGTTGATTTAAAAAATCAGAGACTTTGGCATTAATGATACTATTACATCATGTATGAAGAACATATTTCAACTCAACTGTCTGTAATGTGAATGATAGACACCCTGTGACAGAAATGACAGAAAGTCATATTTACAAAATTAACATAAAAGTGTGAACAACCCATAATTACTTTGCAGGTACACACTGATAGTAACAATTTGAAAATAGTTTACCACTGCCTTAGATTTCAACTTTTAAAATGGACCATTTGTGCAAAATACGATATGGTCGCCATCATGGATTTCCAAGATGGCCACCATGCAAAAACACATTGATGCCAATATCTCAGAACCCATACAACCTAGGCTCGTAGCTTTTCTTTTAATCTAACTTTTGACGGTAATGCATGTAGTTATATCATCCACACTATTACTAGATGGATTTTTTAATAAAAGAAATGAAATATATAGACTTATTGAGAAACAATGCTTTTTGCTTTTGTATTAATCTGTTCTCATTAAAAAGTGGAAAATGTTTGTCCATTGCCCTAGGTTTCAACTTTTAATAGGGACCACTTATCAAAGATGCATTATGTTTTATTTAACGACGCACTCGATACATTTTATTTACTGTTATATGGCGTCGGACATATGGTTAAGGACCACACAGATATTAAGGTAGGAAACCACTGTTGACACTTCATGGGCTACTCTTTTCGATTAACAGCAAGGGGTCTTTTACATGTACCATCCCATAGACAGAATAACACATACCACGGCCTTTGATATATCAGTCGTGGTGCACTGGCTGGATCGAGAAATAACACAATGGACCCACTGACGGGGATCGATCCCAAACTGACAGCCCATCAAGCTAGCGCTTTACCACTGGGCTACACCAAATCTGTATATTTGTATAAAAATAAAAATCCATCTAGTGATATTTTGATTGATGTAAGTTATAACTGCATTAATTACCTCTAAACTAAGTTAGACTCCAAAAATGAGAGTATAGGTGTCAAGGATTCTGATATATTGGTAGTAATAACTATTGTATGGCGGCCATCTTGGAAATCGACGATTGCCATCATAATGTATCTTGGACAAATGGCCTCTATTAAAAGTTGAAAACTTTGGCAATGGATAAACATTTCCCACTTTTTATTGAGAACAGGATACACAAAAGCAAAAAGATGGTAAGACACACAATAGTCATTGCAGCATTATTCCTCAATAAGTTGTCTTTATATTTCATTTATTTTAAATAAAAAAGTCCCTCTAGTATTATTGAGAATGATATAACTACAGTCATTACCCTCAAAACTTTAAGTTAGATTAAAAGAAAAGCCTAGGTGGTATGGGTTCTGAGGTATTGCTATGAATACACATGTAGGTTTTTCAAAGGTGGCCATCTTGAAAATCCACGATGGCGACCATAACATATCGAAGACAAGTGGCCTGTTTTAAAAGTTGAAATCTAAACTATTTTCAAATTGTTACTGGTAGTGTGTAAGGATCTGTTGACTGCCTGCACAGTAATTATGGGTTTTTCACACTATTATGTTAGTTTTGTAAATTTGTCGTTTGTTGTAAAGGCACATTTGTTTTCGAAACAATTTAACAATGACCCCTTTAATTACTCACAGGGTGTCTATCATTCACATTCCAGGCAGTTGAGTTGAAATGTGTCATATATGTCCCTCATATATGAAGCAGTAGTGACTAATGCCAAGGTGTCGGAGGTTTACAATCAACACAATGTCATGACCTTTTGACGTCTGGTGACATCATTATTACACCAATTTGTATGTGTTGTATATATCAGTGTATAGAAGGGTTTAATATAAACATTTTGAGTTCTAATTGCTGTGGCTATGTCCATTGGTTGCAACGTTATAATACATTTTGTTATCCCTACCCCAAAATATTGTACAAGAATTTGTCCTCGCCTCACTATGTTTATTGCGTGATATCCACCAAAAAGCTACTTTTTACAAATGTCTATCATATAGAGGATATTTTATGTTTTTTTGTCAAATATGATTTATATCTCATCGAGTGAAGTTTGCAATCATATCTCACGAGTCGCGCTTGCGCGACATTCGTGACACGATTGCAAACTTCACGAGATAATGACTTTTGGCAATACCTTTTATTTTTAAAATACCAGCAGCAAAATAGTTCCGGCTTTCTTACTGTGAAGATAACACTTTCTGCAGTGACAATACCAGATTTTAGAGTGAAATAGTGAATGAGTGACTGATAACACTTTTATTTCACTGATATTTCAAGATATTTCACTAAATGTTATATAATAAACTAATTTATTAACGATAGCGCTGTTAAAAACAACAACAACAACAACAAAAAAACGCCATGAGAATTTGCCCGCCCAGGTGATATCAGTTTCGACTCTGGCCCATGGACTGTGTTGAATGCGTTGTTGAATAAAACGTTCTTTTCCTTTTCCCTTTCCACTGGGGTCGGGTTGCAGCTCGGTGGTAGAGCGCTGTGTAAGGCGCGGTGAGTAGCAACTAGAGATCCACGACTCGTACATCAAAGACCGTGGAATGTACTGTCTTGTATGCGGGAAGTACAGCTTTATCGGTAGGAGTAAGTGGGTTTCTTTTTCTCACTTGTTCAAATATTGAAATAATCATGTTAGACACCAAATAGCCGTTATATAAAATGTACTAGTGTCGTTAAAACAGTATTTCTTGACCTTGACCTCCATTCTAATTTATTAGTTTATATATACTCTTCAAAAAAGTAGGGGAACGCTAATAAGAATTTACAATTGCCAAAACTGTCAAGTATATTAGCTGTGAGGAATGGCTTAATGATGATAGTGAATTGATTGGGCAAACATTACAACCGGTAGTTCAGTATTAAAGTAGGTTTTATGACCACCAAAGATCTTGAAGGACGATTGGGGTCAGAAGTGAAATTTGAAAGTTTATCAGTAAATCGCAAATTCAAACAATAAAAATTATTAAAAACAAAACAATAACAACTGTATGATCAACAGAATGAAAAAGATTGACAGAAATAATGTTCCACAGTGATTAAAGTTACAGTGTCTGGTTACCATATAATAATATCATGCACAAATATGAAATACAAGTTCAACTGCACTTTTAAAAAATTCGTGTGTGTTCGCTATGAACGGAGAACGTCAAAAGTATACGCTCGATTCGTCGACTGTTCGGCCATTGCTCGGCAAACCACAAACGACAGCATGTTGTCAATTTCAGTTAACAGGTGCGTTTGCGGATTTGAAATTGTAGGGTTCGTCTCAAAAAATGCGCTGTACAAAGAACGTTCGGTTGAGGATACGTACTATTCTTTCGTTAAAACCGGTTTTAATCTTGACAACGTACTATCGACAATCGTACCTTCCTATTTAAGAATTAATATTTTATAAAGTGTTTGTATAACACATTGATCATGTATATATTTTTAATAAAATATACTAAAGTAGAAAATTACCGTTTTCACTTTTTAATTTTACGTGTTGTAAAATCGACAAATTCAAATAAATATTATTTCGTTTGGAAATTGTAAAGTTAGTTTGTTTTGTTTAACGACATCAGTGTTAGAGCATATTGATTTAATAATCATCTGCTTTTGGATATTAAACGTTTGGCAATTTTGACATATAATCTAAGATAGAAAACGGGCGCATGTGCAGGGGGTAGGGTATTGGGGGTCGAAACCCTTCCCTATAAAAAAAAAAAAATTGAAATATATTTTCTGGGGGAACATGGCCCCATATAAACTTCACTCAACGCAGTCTATAACCCCCAACCCCGCTGAAATCCCTGCACACGCGCCTTGGAAAACCGCTACATTTTAAAAATATGTTTTTATTATTATTTTTATTATTTTAGCAAGGGATGATTTATATGTACTATCCCACAGACAGGATATCACATACCATGGCCTTTTATATACCAGTCATGGCGCACTGGCTGGAACAATCCCGCCGATGGGGATCGATCCTAGACCGACCGCGCATTAACCCCCCCCCCCCCACACACACACACACATTTTTAGGTCTAAGTAATGAATAGAAATAACATATAGTCTGCATAAATGTTACGTATATCGAACATACCGCCCTCTTCATCTACCCCTAGAGCGTTACGTAATTATTAACACCCGCTTACATGTAACGCGTATGCCAAGCGCTAGTCACTGACAAAATTTCAAGGCAAATCCCCCACCGACCCCTGGAAAGGTATTGTACCAAACCTCTATGGATATAAATATATTTTGGAGGTATGAGACGACCCCTCAATCAAGACAGTTAAATTTGTTCAAAATCACGTGAGAAGCTTAGCGCCTGCGCAAATCGCGTAAATTCCCAGTTCTACTGGCGTCCCGCTAATTGAAGAAAAACAAGCTGGCCATTGAGTTTGCAGTTGACCTAGATAATGTAGATAAGCGAGCATTGCGAAACTATAGCGACGTGGTGGGCCTTTATGTACCAAACAGAACTGGATCATCTATTCTATATGCTTAAATAATAAAAATATTCCAGACACTGAAGCTTTAATCGACCTTCCTGAAAATTGTCAAAATTGAGAATGACACCCCAGGCACGTGTGCGGGGTAACTGCGTGATGCACGTGTAAACTATGAAATGTGTTGATAAACAGATCTGAACGTTCTTTACTAGGATGTCTATAGTCAAAAACGTATGTTCGGTCTAATAGTTGATATTAACATTAATATTTCAGGTTCCCCTACTTTTTTTTGAAGAGCATATATGTGTTATATATATATATATATATATATATATATATATATATATATATATATATATATATATATATATATATATATATATATATTTGTACCACGCTTTGGTGTCGGTGCCTTTGATTTTGCCCGTGGTGTATCCCATAGTTAGACCACGGGCATGTCTGACCTAAAGTTTAGCGATTGCTGAATGGCTGAAGAAAGTTACGCCTACAGGTCACATATAATTCAGCAGGAAGTAAATTAGAACATTGTTTTAAAAAGTAACACTTTCATTAACATTAGTAATAAAGTTACAATATAAATCTGTAAATATAAAATAATTATTTTCTTTAACCCCCACAAAAAAAATAAAAAAAAATAAAAATAAAAAAATAGTTTCGCCTCATTTTCCATTACATTAAAAAAATGTAGCAACATTTAAAAAGGACACCTCCTGTATTGAGGGAAATATAGCAGCGTTAAAAAGGACGCCTATAGCAAGAGGTCATGGCACACCACCCACGTTTCCATGTTACACTGTTCAGAAGGCTTGAAATATATTTTAAAGGGACATTCCTGAGTTTGCTGCACTTTTTAAGATGTTATCGACTAACAGAGACTTTTTAACGATTGTAATTACATGTCAAGCCAATTTTCCTGCATAAAATATTAGTGGCTGTATATTAAACGTGTTTCTGATCGATCTCATATTTGTACTAGGTTAAATTACGAAATTATTTGAACACAAAATCCAGTTTGGGCTTCTTACAAATATTAAGACGACCAGAAACACATTGAATATACAGACACTGATATTCTAAACAAGAAAATATATTTAATATGTAAGTTTAATTGTAGAAATATTATTAGTAGGAAACATCTTACAATGCAGCAAACTTGGGAATGTCGCTTTAACACCTAAAATTCAAACGTTTCTCGAGGAAGCATGCCAGGGCCCACAAATACACGTATTTTGATCCACCGACATTCGCCCCAGCCCCGCCCCCATTTTCAAATACACCCCGCTGGCCCTGTGTAAGTCTTGAAAAGTACCCCCCCCCCCCTTCCACACACACACACACACACACCAACTACCTGTTAATTATATATCCGTCTGTTAAAATTATATACATGACTCAAAGACAGTGTGGGTGCCCTCCCCACATATGAGTACCCCTCAGTATAAAATCATGGCCAAGCTCGTGCCAAAATTCGCCAACATATATATTATCTACATGGTAATTATCAAACTAATATTACGTTATCCACTAAAAAAAACCCAACAATAAATGCATTGTATTCACCTGCTAAACATATAATTTTTTCCCGGGGCACTTCAAATTTCGAGGATGGGTTACGCAGCGCTCTCTCCTTCTAGGCCTGTCCGCACCTGTAATGCCCTGGTCCCCGTTCCACGAAGCAATCTTAGCCCTAAGAACACCGTAACTGCACAGCTAACATATGCACTTAAGGTAATCTTAGCACTAAGATCGTTTTGTGGAACGGGGCCCAGGGCTGTAGCTAGCGGGGTTGGTGGTGGTGGTGGTGGTGGTGGTGGGGGGGGGGGGGGGGGGGGGTCGGAAATTTTATAGAAAGGCAGGAATTTGTTAATTTGAATTTGACGTGGCTGTTTGGTGAGATTGTTGTACTGTCTACTCTAAACAAAATTGTCGTTTTCATCTCCAATCTGTAAAAAATTGGACAAGAGTCCAGAAATGTTGCATCGAGTAGATAGAAAGTTATACAAATATGAACAAGTCAGGACCTTTGTAAGGTAGTCCATATAAGTGACATGGACAAGAATGACTTTACTTTATTTTGTTAGCGTGCCTATATCCAAACGAGGTCCAGGCACGTCCGTCCCACGCCCATGAACAAGACTAATGCAGTTTTTGCAAATGAATTTTCTTATATAACACAGGGGAGATAACTCCACTGTTTGTGAGGGCGGGACGTTGCCAAGTGGTAAAGCGCTCGATCGATCCCTGTCGGTGGGACCATTGATCGATTTCTCGTTCTAGCCAGTGCACCACAATGGTAAATCAAAGGCCGTGGTATGTGTTATCCTGTTTTTGGCATGGTGCCTAAAAAATTCCCTTGCTGCTAATGGAAAAATGTAGCGGGTTTCCTTTCAAAGAATATATGTCTAAATTACCAAATGTTTGGCATCCGTTAGTCAATGATTAATAATCAATATGCTCTAGTGGTGTCGTTAAAGACACATTTTAAATGTCTTAGCAAATGTATTTAGTAAGAATTACGGAGTTATGTTTCAAATACCAGTGATCATTTATACGTATCCCCCAGTAATATATTCTTCTCGCTGAATGAAGAAAGGAAGGAAGGAAGGAAGGAAGGAAGGAAGGAAAATATAAATGTTTGTCAAGTATGAGCACTACAGTTATCGCTAATTCCACAATAATAATACGTTTATCATAATAGTGAAGGGGTACATTTAATTTCGTATACTAATATGTGTATTTTTTCTCTTCCATACCTCGAATGATTACGAGTGGTCTAGTTATAGCGTTGTCATGAACATGATTTTTGTTTCTTTTAGTTTTAGACACGGTTATACGGAATTGGAATAAGCACCACGATGGGCACGATTACAATGCACGGTTATACGTCGACCGTTCCTCATTTCATATTGACAAAAATGTCTTAGTAAATTAAGAAGTAAAAAGAGGAGATCGGTGAACAAAAACAAATTTAATTTCTCACACACACACTGGATAGGACATACATCCGAGATTTATTGGTATTACTTAGTCTGACACATTTTCTATAAATCTTCAAAGGGCAGGCGACTTTCGAACTGGTTTAATTTTGAGAAGTAATAACAAAAATATATTCGCCAAATACAAGTTTATTTCGCACTTGGCGATTTAACAAACAACAATAGTTTAAATCTTGCAATATACTGTACAGGAACTCCAGTTCGAAACGCTTCCAAGAGTTATTTCCCTTGAACCGTAAACAAGAAGAGTTTGTGCACGATTAGATCGACCCGATCATGTATACAGCTGACAAATAAAACAATTTTCTAATAAGCAACAACGATAAGCCAGACATCTTTTGCAAAGGAACTTAACGCTGTTCTCTACACACCCTTTTCAGACACTCTCGTTTGACCAGTGACGTCGCCGTGATCTTGTACAGTTCAACTGATAAAGGGTGGCCCAGGTCGACTTTGCGATTATACAGATGAGTCCCTGACGGTTGGGATCTGGGGTCTAATTCACAAAGGTCTCTTAGGCTCTGCTAGACAACAAAACATCCTCTTTGCAAGTCTTTTAGCATTGCACTGCGATATCGCAAAGTTGCGAGAGTTTAGTGAATTAGGCCCCAGGAAAACAACAATCTAATTAAAATTAGCTCCACTATGACATGTGGATCTAAAGACAGCCAGTTGGAGCTCATGTCCACCAATCAAAACCTTAATTGCAGAATCCTGCCAGTGATTTAAAACTAACAACACTGCGTAGTCCCCAATGTCCAGGTAACATTTCGTCTGTAAATAATAATTTAAATATTGACCAATCACACTTCGCCTTTTATAACGTTATTTGGGAGCATACAAATTCTAAATATATCGGGCGAGTCTATTTTAGTGGCCGCAGTACAGCGAACCATACCAATACGTACGGGGTGGGTTATCAGTCTTCAATTTTACATTAAAAATTATTTATTTATTTATAAAATTAAAAAAAACTAAATCAGTCTTCAGTTTTACATTACAAATTATTTATTTTATAAAATAAAACATGTTTTAAGGCATTCGTAATTCACACGAAACATGTCGTATACCCTCAGGATAATTCGGAATGTTTTCAAATTATTTTTAAATCACTGGCAGGATTCTGCAAGTAAGGTTTTGATTGGTGGACATGAGCTCCAACTGGCTGTCTTTAGATCCACATGTAATAAGCGAGCTAATTTTAATTAGATTGGGAAAACAACAAACTACACTCACTGATGGGGTAAATCGCTTGACGGTCTTGCGTCGTGTAACATATCGTCAATTGCGATCTGCCAACGATGATCGGGAACCCGTTCTGTCGTATTGCAGAAGTTCACCATGTTGAAATCTTGTGACGGATGATTTTTCTTCATAACATCATTGCAAGGGCTCGGGTCAGGTAACAAACCTGCTACACCCAATCGTGGCATAGTGGGGCAGCTATGTGAACAAGATGTTCACCTCTGGCAGAAAGTGTGGCATTTCGTATATAGGGGTATTTTGGTGTACTAATTTCAAAAATTGATGGATCCAAGAAGTCTGACAGGCTGGTTAGCCGCCATCTTGAATTTAAAAATGGCCGCGATGACAAAATATTAATTGTTCATATTTCGGCTTTTGAACCACATAGGAGATTGCAATTTGGTGTATAGAGTATTTTGTTTACCAATCTCAAAGTCGGCGACTAATCTGTTTAATCGCGGGGTCGACCTGAGCTAGGCTTAACACGTCCACGCGTAACTGACACTGCGGCACATGACATAGTATGTATGACGGGCTGTGGATACACCAGACAGTCTACACCATGTCGTATCTGTCCATCACTCTGTACCACCTGATGAACTCTCTCACGGGGTCGGGGGTGGTGGTCGGCTCCCCTTGCTCCGGTGGCTCCTCTTCACCGACCCTGGTCGCTCTGTTGCGAGGTAACCCGTAATAATACCCGTTACGATACAGGCCTCCCGTGTTCCACCTCTGCCCCACTGACGGACCATGTGTCACGTCTGAAATAAAATTGTTAAAAAATATTTGATACAGTCATGCTCGGATCCAGTGGAAGGCGAAGAGGGGCGCGCGCCCACCTCTATTTCTCACCGACGTCAATAATAATAATAATAATAATAATAATGTTCAAACACGTCTTATCGTGCACGGCACCTCCACCCCCACCCCACATTCACAAAACCCTAGATGCGCGCCTGACAATCTATATAGCAGTCTCTTGAATTTTTCTAATGCAGCAAGGGATATTTTATATGCACTTTCCCACAGACAGGAAAGCACATGTCACGGCATTTGACCAGTTGTGGTGCACTGGATGAAATGAGAAAAAACCCCACTGGATCCACTGAGTTGGTTCGATCCTGCGATTCAAGCACCTCGAACGAGCACTCCGCCAACTGAGCTAAATCCTGCTTGAAAGAAATGGGTTTTTTTATTTAACGACGCACTCAACACATTTTATTTACGGTTATATGGCGTCAGACATATGGTTAAGGACCACACAGATTTTGAGAGGAAACCCACTGTCGCCACTTCATAGGCTACTCTTTCCGATTAGCAGCAAGGGATATTTTATTTGCGCTTCCCACAGGCAGGATACAACAAACCATGGCCTTTGTTGAACCAGTTATGGATCACTGGTCGGTGCAAGTGGTTTACACCTACCCATTGAGCCTTGCGGAGCACTCACTCAAGGTTTGGAATCGGTATCTGGATTAAAAGTCCCATGCCTCGACTGGGATCCGAACCCAGTACCTACCAGCCTGTTGACCGATGGCCTAACCACGACGCCACCGAGGCCGGTAAATCCTGCTTGAATACAGATGCAGCAGTTCAGTAACATAATTGAAAATATATAAACGATTCCAAGTTCCTTTGTAGACAGTTTTGGTCAGTACAACACATGGAGTAGGTATATTTGGTCAGTACATATACAGAACTCCACATACGTTGTTTTCGCTTCCTATTAATTGCACGAGTTTATTTTACGCAAGAATATATACTACGAGACCGCGTTTAAGTCTAATCTTAGTAGTTTAAAAGCTATTTGGTTTAGTAAAAGTGGCACCTAAATATTTGTATTATTTAACATTGTCAAGAGTAGTTTTTCCAATCTTAAAAGTGCATTTATAATCTTTAGAATTTCCATTAAAAATTAATACTTTAGTTTTTGTTGCATTTCTTTTGTTTCCAAATATTACAATATTGATAGAATACTAAGCAACGAGGGTGTATTCCAATGTCTAGAGGGTTATTTTTATTATCCGTGATGGAAGAAACGCTTTCTCAACCGTGGTTGAGTAAATAGTTTTCTAGATCATTTAAATAGAGGGAAAATAAAATCGGGGATAAATTTTCTCCCTGACGTACACCTTTATGGCATGGGAATAATGGTGATTTATTGTTATTCACAAATATTAATGATTTTATTCCTGGGTACATTTGATAAATGATTCTAAAGAATTTACCATTATGTTATTTTCTAGTAACTTGTACCATAGATGTGCTCTTGGAATGATATCAAAAGCTTTTTTGAAATCAACAAACGCGCAATATAGTTTGTTTTTCATGAAAAAACTAATTAAGCGTTGTACAATAATTCTTTATGTAGGTAAGGGCGTTTTGGTATTTACTTAATACATCAACTATATATATATATATATATATATATATATATATATATATATATAGCTACTTAAAGTCTTCCATCAAGGAAGTACATGTCATCCTGAGAAGAAAAAACCCCACACCGAGTACGGGCTTTGACGGCACTGGGTCAATCTAGCATCTATTTTTTTTTTTGTTACATACATTAGATGATGAATGGTATAGCATTTTTGGCCATTAATTTTGTATAACGCACAAGTTTAAAAGTAGGCCTAAGCTAATTTAAAATTTCAACATGAATAAACTACATACCAAACAGGCGTTGTGCCAATGTCTTTCAATATCCTAGTTTGCATACTTACATCTTCCGTCAACCTGACAAGAAGATAGACAAAGCAAGGCGACGAGCAGAAAGGCCCGGATGTTTGACATGCTGTTTGCTTCTCGGCAGAGACTCCGTCTGGTGAAGATACACGTGTGCGTGACATTTTGTTACACTTTACGACATTTTTATAGCACAGTTCCCTTAAATATGCTAGTTAACATGTGAATAAGGACATGGACTAGAACACTTCAACAGCAAGAAAATAAAACTATCGTCTTCTTGACTTTTATGATCCATCATGTCACTACGTTGATAATATGTGGAGGGTTATGTATAGTTACATATTTATTTTTGTCTTCATTATCATCATGGACTTTGGGCCTGTACAGTAAAAGACACTTATATCGAACATGCTTAGAACGAACTACTGCATATAAGGAGCTGGTCGTAAAGTCCCGTTTTATGTCCCTATACATTAATAACCAACCTGTGCAAATGTGTATATAATAAACTAAACAGCATGGTCCCTTCCGGTTCTTTATGACAACTTTAAAACATGCATGTCCCGTTTAGAGAACTTAGTAGAATAACACATGAGTGACCGTTAGATACCATTTATATCACAACAAGTTGTTTTAAAATGTATCTATTGAGTGTGTGTGTGTGTGTGTGTGTGTGTGTGTGTGTGTGTGTGTGTGTGTGTGTGTGTGTGTGTTTTACGGATACTGAATTTTACTAAAAACTTCTATTTTGTGCTGTATTGGCCATTCTCAAAGAGAATGTTACACCCCTGCACCACGGTGAGGTTACAGCACACGCAGGGGTCCTGAGTTTGCTGTAATTTTTAAGATGTTATAGACTAACAGAGACGTTTTAACGATTGTAATTACATATCAAATATATTTTTCTGCATAACATATTAGTGAATGTACATTAAACGTGTTTATGATCGTTCTAATATTTGTACTTGGTTAAATTTTTATTTATTTCCTAAATAAAAAGGTTTTTTCGTACGTACGAAATTAAAGACAAAATCCAGTTTGGGCTTCTTACAAATATTAAGACGACCAAAAATACATTGAATATATAGACACTGATATTCTAAACAAGAAAATATAATTAATATGCAAGTTTAATCGTAGAACAATTTTATAAGTCGGAACCATCTTACAATGCAGCAAACTCAGGAATGTCCCTTTAACGACTAGACGAAATAATGCATTCAGCACTAGAGAGTCTAATTTAAATCGTAAAATCTGCTTAATAATTTATTAAACAACAATTCACAGCATGCAAAAACATATCAAAGTCAAAGTAGACGAAAACAAAAGTTATCATATCATTACTTGTATATTTCTATTATTAAAAAATATATTGATTTTAGAAGTTTAATTTGATATTAATATTTCTTTAAAAGTTTTTTATTTTAAAATTTACTTTACTTTACAAGTAAAGCTCTTGAACTTACCAAGAAGACCTCGGCGACTCACGTAAAAGGGTGGCGGGAAATGCAATGTTCGGTTAAACCAGTGGCGTCCGTATTTTACTCCTTGTCTTCGCCTGTCATCTCAAAACCCTGTCACTAAGAATTAATGGACACGAGAAACAAAAATAGTGCCTAAGGAAGCATTTAGGTTATACAAGCTTGTCAAAAACATCACCTGCTTCACGACGTGTGGTTGTACCATCACTGTTTCCCTGTCGCCATGACAACTCGGAGAGGAAGTATTAAAACTGCATCACCGGCCTCGGTGGCCAAAAATCCCAAAATACTCAAAAAGCGTTATTTTTTCAGACAGTCTTATCACTTCAAACTAATAAATCTACCAGACCAGACATTCTCGCAGCTATCCACAATAAACTTCATGAACTAAACCATCTCAATTTAACAGTAGTATTCGAATGGGTCCCAGCTCACGTAGGGATAATTGGCAATGAAATAGCTGACTATGGAGCCAAAACTGCACTTTCAATCACTAGTAAAATTACAACACTACCTTTAGGAATTTCAGAACTCATGTCAAAAGCAAGAAAACATTACATTAATCAATGGCAGGCCAACTGGGACCTAACAACCAATACATGGCACTATAACATCAAACCACTAGTCAACTCTATCCGACCTAAACACCTAAACACTTATGTGGATAAATAATTACTAAATTGCGCATAGGTAAATAGGCTGCTCTTTCACCAATAAAAACCTTGACTGTGAGTGTGGCACCCGGGAAGACATGAAACATTATTTCCTGGATTACACGTTACACGACAGTCAGAGAAAACTAATGATAGAATCAATAGCCGAAGCCAACCATAACAAACCAATTACGCCTAACTTTCTACTTAACCCTGATAAATATCTAAAACATAAAACCTTCAAAGCACTATATCAATTCGTCCAGTCCACCAAACCAAAACTATAAGTGCCACGTACTGTCCGCCTTGCCAGCATTCAGTCGACGCGGACCCCCACCGCCTGACGTCTCCCGGAGGGAAGAGCGACCTTCTGCACTCGACCAACATGCACTCCAATCCGGGGGACCAACGGAGGGAAGGTGGCGATCTATAATTAAGATAAGTAATTAATACGCTGCTTAACTCGTGACACCCGTGACTCCCTGGATGGAACATCCACCCTACGCACTCGAACAGACCACGTATTCCAACCCGGAGAGAGAACAGTTAAACGACAAAAGTAAAAGCATATACCTAGCCAAATTAGCTGGCACAAATTTAGCAATAAATTAACAATTATTCAAAACCACCCGCCTGTACATCTCTTGGATGGAAGAGCGACCTTAAGCACTCGACCACACAAACACTCTAACCCGGGGATCAACGGCGGGACGGTAGCGAATGATTTAAGAACCGCTAGATATGACAATGCTTGGATCGTGACACCTGTGACCCCCTTGGTGAAACATCCACCCTACGCACTCGAACAGACCACGTATTCCACCCGGGGGGAGAAAGGTGAAACGACAAAAGTAGAAGCATATGCTCAACCAAATTAGCTGGCATAAATTTAGCAATATAAATTAACAATTACTCAAAACCACCCGCCTGTACATCCCTTGGATGGAAGAGCGATATTAGGCACTCGACCAGGCACTTCAACCTGAGGATTAACGGCGGGACGGTAGCGAGTGATTAATAACCACTAGATATGCCAATGCCAACTAGACCTAACCACGATAACCATATTTTTCTACTGTAAATATGTTAATGTTCTGAAACCCGTGATTGACAACTGGCATACCCCACGTCCGTTAGCGATTTTTTTCCCACTAAGACAGGATCGAAATCGCAACAACCCAAATGGCTAATAACCAGCCAATCAACATCGTTAGACAATCAACCAGGATAGGACACCACTAAATATCACCTTTTTTTTTGCAGCACCCCTCAGTGGTCCAATCCAGCCAATCACGGATCAAGAACCCCAACACACCTAGCTGTAAATAAACTGCACGAATTTGTCTTTGCACTCGCACCATGTTCTTTATTACTGATGCATGAAATCCTAGCTGACTAAGGTAAGTCAACTAGGGCTCCAGAAGAAAAAACAAGCAGGAAAACCAGATAACCTGAAGACAAACCAAGGAAGGCTACTAAGATATTCTATTTAGGGGGCGGGAATCAAAATTCTTCAAACTAAGTACCTGTCTGTCAACTGTTCTACTATACAATTGCTACCTGCCACTGTTAATTTCGTTTCATTGACTGGTAATAAAGTTAAGTATGCCACGCACTAGGCTTTTTAAACCAATACTTACACTATAAGGGTTCCACCCTTCAAATTAGATAGCTAGGCTAGTATAAATCCCCCTCCGTCATTGTATTCAATGCTATACAAAGGCGGAGGGGGAGGGGTGAACAGTAATGACCGTTGAACTCACTAGAATAGGGACTTAAGACAATAGGTACAACCTTAACACAAAACTAGGATTCACACACAGACTACACGCTCACTGCATCAGTACACAGGGTGCATTGACTAACAATGCACCGCACCCATTTAATGGCCCAGCACGTGCTCTAATAAGAAACCGGACAAAAGAATACCGGTTTCGAGTACACAATTGCAATGCACCCGGGGGAAGCTGAACAAAAGAATATCAGCCTCCCTCACCCAAACCCCCAATACTTGCTGCTGGTGATAACTTGTTCTTGGTGACACTAAAGTGGAGGACACGGAGGACTACGCCAACAACATCACGTCAACCAACCCGGAACAACTGCCTTGCCTGCCAGTGTCAACTACACAATTGCACGAGTCTCCCCTGGGTTGACATGCCACGACCAGAAGCGGTCAGGCCCTTTATAAGGGCCCTATGGGCAACCTAGGGAGACACCCAGCACCATAGAGGTCTATAATTAACGAGCTACTCTCGATTCACTAATATCAAAACCTATATTAGCTCGGCCATTTACCTTTCGACCGACCGTTCAAAATTGCGCCAAATTTGCTCAATCAAAATTGCGTACCCCTTTCTCTTTGGCATTAACCGCTCCATTCAAAATTCCATAGCACCACCACCACCTCCACCCGCCTGCTACCGATTCGATCGGGCTGCTGGTGCTCCCTTGCACATGCCAGTGCAGGCGGTCCCTCCTCTCCCCCCCCCCCCCCCACCTTTCCTGTCATGGACAGAGGAGCCGGCCAAGGCCGGCTCTTGTGCCCACGACGGGCGTGCGCTACAACAGCTTGTTCTGAATGTGCACGTAAAACCCTATGACCTGACCTGACCTGACCTCGGTGGCGCAGTGGTTAAGCTATCGGATTACATGCTGGTAGGTACTGGGTTCGCAGCCCGGTACCGGTGTAAAAGGAACGCAGGTCCATGGGAACCGACCTTGGAACAGTAGTCCCATCGGACCTCCATAGCTTAGGAACCGTAGTCCTACCCGGACTTTCATACCTGGTTTATTTTTAAGAGTTTTGTTTTTCCTAGGAATTGTATTCCTACCGGACTTAAATTCTTTCTACAGCAGTAACAGAAATATAAGTCCGGCAAATTAGATGTCCGTTTGTTCTACTCAGCAATTTGCACGAGCTGCCAGAAAGACACGAGAAAAAAAATGAGTTGTTGGCAGCGTTCCCTTGTAGTTTAATGGATAAGCGTACTATTCTTTGGACTTCCGGTTAGGGTTTTGTCGATAGTGGACGTGTTTCACCTCGGCTCCCGTATTGAAAGTTTTGAATTGGCGTTTTCTACATTGTTAGTCTGTTTGAGTTGAGATTTTGAGGTTAGAGTAAAGATATGAGTGGAGGAGGAGGAGACATGGAGAGAGAAGAAAAGAAGAAAATATCATACAAGAAGGAATGCACAGTTGTAATTGATGTTGGCGATAATAAGAAAATGGCGGCTGGTGAGTTGATTGA
This sequence comes from Gigantopelta aegis, assembly GCF_016097555.1. Classification (NCBI taxonomy): domain Eukaryota; kingdom Metazoa; phylum Mollusca; class Gastropoda; order Neomphalida; family Peltospiridae; genus Gigantopelta; species Gigantopelta aegis. The sequence goes on from NC_054707.1 coordinate 9,298,411, forward strand.
CTTTTTGACAGAGCAAGTAGGGGATATGATTCACGCCTGTGTTCCAAAGGGGCCTGATCGGTATGAGGTGACACTTGATGACGTTATTCAAGCTAGGATAATCTCGGAAAATTACTCGTTAGAATTAAATGGTCGCAAGATGAGAGCGAGACTGCTACATTCGGATAGTGTCGTGATATTGTTTTTGCATTTGCCTGCATATATTTCTGATGACGAAATTGAAGAACGATTAAAATCTTTAAATATTGAACTGATTACTTCAATTTACAGAAGATTTTATAAGGGTACACACATTGCAGACGGAACAAGGTATGTGCGTGTGAAATTCCCACCCAACATAAAGAGTTTGCCAATACAGTGGAGGGGGTGGAGTATTTCAGAGTGCTGCATGACAACCAACTCAAAGTATGTTATAACTGCATGTCGGACAGTCATGTGATTAAAGACTGCCCCGATACTGTGTGTCATTTTTGCAAAGGAAAAGGACATTACGCGAGAAACTGCAATAAGATAAGATGTGAAAGGTGTGGGAATAATGAGGATGAGTGTGTGTGTAGTGAGCATGAACATGATAGCGAGTGTTTTGGTGATAGTGACAGTGATAGTGACGGAATGAATGAAGCAGTCACAGTACGATTGGCCACGCAGGAAAACATGCTGATGAGAAAAGTGTTAGTAAAGCAGTAACATCAGAATTGAATTCGGACAAGCCGTACATGAAAACAAGTGTCCCAGTGACTGAAAAAGTTGAATACAAGGGAGTGAAATGGATTGTTAATTGTGACAAGAAGGACGCGGATACCATGGCAACAGACACTGACAGTGTTCAACAGCGAAAGTTAAGGCGTCGGTCGCAGCTGATCAAACGCCCAGCCAACAAGACGATTATGAATACTGTGGTCACCAGAAAACAAAAGAGACGAATTGTGCGTGCAAAAGGTGTGGAAGAGAGAGAGAGACTAAATGAAGTATGTGTGTGAGGGTGTGGATAAACTTGGAACTATTAATAATAGCTTATTTCATGACATTATTTTCTATACAAAGTTTTTTATTTTGTCTTTTAATGTCAGTTAATGTCTTAAACTCAGTAGTTACAAATTATTAAAATTAGATTTTATTTATTTATTTATTTATTTATTATTATTATTATTTTTATTATTACATTTTGATTTGGTTTTGATTTATTATTATTATTATTATTTTTATTATTATTATTATTATTATTATTATTATTATTATTATTATTATTTATTTTTTATTATTATTATTATTATTATTATTATTATTATTTTAAATTTTTTGTTTGGTGTGTGTGTGTATGTGTGTGAATGGTGGCATGTATGTTTGTGTGGTTGGTGTTTTTGTTGTGTGTGTTTGTGTTTTTTAATATGTTTTTGCGAAGGTGTGTTAGGGTTTATGATATTAGGATAAATGTGAGAGTGGTTCTGGTTGTGTACGTGTGTTTTTGTGTTTATTTATTATCTTTTTTATGTATATGCATTTATGTATACGTGCAATATTAAGTTTGAGAAAAAAAAGAAAAAAGAAAAGAAAAAAAAAAGCGTACTATTCTCTTAAGATTATTATGGGTTCAAATCTCAATGTCAATTTTGTTTTTAATTTGAGTATCAAATTAATTATTTTTTTACGTCATAGACTTGTGGATCAGACATGTGAGTGCATATTTGTAATCGTCTTACATTTTTGTTAGCATATTGAAGTAGGACGAGTATCTTGCTTTTTTCAAAAGTATATAATGTGTTCAACAAGAAGAAATACAAATAATTTAAAAAACCCAATATGGAGCCGAATTTTTTTTTTTTTTTTTAAATATATGAAAACTGGTAACTCCAAAATCTTAACATTTGGCAAACAGCAAAAGGCAATTTCTATATACACCAACATAGTTTTTAATAATATGTGAGCTCCGTGGCCTAGTGGATAAGCTGCTGGACAATCAACCTGACGACAGTGTTTCAAATCCCGTCAAAGCTGGCTCACACATTCATTCATCTTTCTCATCTATCACCCTCTGCCTATCATTCTCATTATCTTAATATAAAAAACTTCCCAATTTCTCCCACGATTTCAAGCTGAACACTCCCCGAAGTGGTCAGACTAAGCCCACAGCTAAAAGCTGATGGGGAACAGGTGTGTGGCACAGATAGCCACAAGAGACAAGCACCTGTCGCGGTTGGAGAGACAAGGACTGGGATGTGGAGGTGGACAGCGAAAGAAGTTGAAAGATAGGAGGAGTTGCCAGATCGGGAAGAAATGAGATGGAATTCAAAGGAGAGAAAGGAAAGGGGCACTGGAATAAAAAAGAAAAGAAAAAAAAGGTTTTATAAGTTTATATTTCGACTGTAAGTCATAATCCAATTAATTGTAATTTTCTTAATCTTTGTCCGATCGGACTTCCATTTCTCGGAATCCTAGTCTGTGGGACTTGTATTCCTAGGAATTAAGTCTGTGGGACGTGCATTCCCAGGAATTTAAGTCTGTGGGACGTGCATTCCTAGGCATTTAAGTCTGTGGGACGTGCATTCCTAGGAATTAAATCTGTGGGATGTGCATTACTAGGAATTTAAGTCTGTGGGACGTGCATTACTAGGAATTTAAGTCTGTGGGACGTGCATTCCTAGGAATTTAAGTCTGTGGGACTTTCATTCCTGGTACTCCTCGTCCATAGGACTTTCAATTGTCCGCTGGAATTTTATTTCCGATATTTTGCTTATTACTTATATATGATTCATGAAAATCCCTGAAATAAAACTCTGAAAACTGTACTTAGTTCTAGTAGTTAGTACTAATAACTAGTACTATAATGACCAGTTCCTACAATATAAAAATAACAGGAACAATAAGCATGAAAAATTGCCTTTTATAGATGAACAATTACAAATAGCATCAAAACACTTGAAGTTAATTATCATTGACTGCCTTATGGCAGTTTTGACCATCATAAGCATAAGAGACGAGTTAGAGAGAGGAAACCCGCTGCCGACACTTCATGGACTACTTTTTTCGATTAGCAGCAAGGGATTTTTTATATGCATCATCCCACAGACAGGATAGTACAAACCACGGCTGTGTTACACCAGTTGTGGAGCACTGGTTGGAACGAGTGTTGGGGCCCATTTTGTAATAACTACCCATTTTGTAATAAGTACCCATTTTGTAATAAAAAAAGACCCATTTTGTAATAAGTACCCATTTTGTAATAAAAAAGGCCCATTTTGTTATAAAACTAGGTGCCCATTTTGTAATAAAATTGGACCCATTTTGTGATAAAAATAGGTACCCATTTTGTAATAAAATGGGACCCATTTTTTAATAAATAAATCGGTTGTGATTTAAAGCCGCCTTTTGTTTTATACAACATTTAGTAATGGCTGAAATAGCTCGAAATATCACGAATACGTATTTCAATTGAATTAAATAGTTAACGAGTAATTGTTACGATATATCTTCATTTACTTGCACATGCGTCTTACCAACTCGCAATAATTCGCAATTACAAGGTTAAAAGAAAGTTGTAAGTATTTGTTTGTAGTTATGATTGTTGCAACCGTATATGGACAGAATTCAAAAGTTTTGTTCCAATTATTGCATTTCTAGGAAGGTAGAAGAAAGGGGTAAACGAATGAATGAGTCCAATTTGTATATCTCCACCAACTAGTCCGTTGGTTAAACCAAAATGTGCTGATTACATTTGTTTTATAGTTTATTTCCACCAGGTCCTGGTTCTATCCTTGCAGAGGATCGGATCCCCATGACAACAGCAATTACTAACTCCTCCATTAATGTCAGAAAATTAGATTTGTCTTGTACTTGCATGTACCGAGCAATACTTGCGGTCCCGTTTTACTCATCAACGAGAACGTAACCTAAATAATATGTTCCTGGAGTAGAGAAGAATCCTGCCCCCCCCCCCCCCCCCCCCACCCACCCAGGTCCCCTGGTTTCTAACTGCATGTTCGGAATCAACCCTTTACCTTGTTTAGAAGGAAACTTCGTAAACAAATTATGCTTTCTATATCCTTTCAGTTAGGCTAATTATATCCAAACCTTTTATATGCTAGAACAAATAATTTAGAAAGGTACGGTAACTGGATTTTTGTGTTTTCGTTTTGTTGTCATAAAGTTCCCATCCTAATTCAGGCTGACAAGAGGTGAAAAATAACCTACAAGGGTATACCTTTAAAAACATATAACCTGGGTTTGGAGTGTGGATGCGGTGGCAGCAGCTAATTCCCTTTTATTTAATGCATTTTGGATTGGAATTTTATTTAGATTTTACATCCTGAAAATATTACAGAATTGGCAAAATACACCAAAGGAACATGAAAAATGTTTTATTTACCGACGCACTAAAATCGTTTGATTACTGTTATATGTGGTTAGACACATGGTTACGGGCCACAAAGATAATGAGAGAAGAAACCCGCTTCCGCCACTTCATGGGCTAATCGTACCGAAAAAAGAGAAATAGCCCAATAGGGCCACCGACAGGGATCGATCCTAAACCGACCGCGCATGAAGTGAGCGCTTTAGCATTGGGCTACACCCCCAAAACAAATAATTATAAAAGGGAGTCTGAATGCCTATTGTGACCAAAACTTTAAAGTGTAAAAGTGTTATGAGTAATTAGTCTGTTTAAAAGTATCTCTGTAAATTGTGTGTGCATATTATTGGCAGTATGATAATTGTTCAGGGTTTACTGTTTTGTTTTAGTCGGTGTAGTGGCCCACTGAACTGTTAAAGCCCACTCTTAGTCATTGATATTTATATTAACTGATAAACCTTAATAAGAACCATTAAACATTAAAAAAAATGTATCGATGATATGATTGTTCGGACAAAGATATCATAAAGCCCAGAGTCTGACATGTCATATGTTAGACTAAATTAATGTTTGAAAATGAAAAAAATTGACAAAGCAGGCACATGTTCAGTAAGTTATACAGGTGTGTGTGTGTGTGTGTGTGTGTGTGTAGACTGTGGCAAGTAGAAATTTGCTTTGAAGGGGGGTGTTTAGACCACGCCACCCCACTCCACACCCTATGTACACGCGCCTGCAACAATATTGACAAAAAGGCATAAATTTAAAATTATATAATAAGAAGATGATTTATATAACGCAAATATCACCTTTTTATAGTTGAATAGTTATTATCAAATACCAGTACATAATGTCTAACAGATAATTTTGTTGGTATATCATATGAGCAAGTTATACTTATTTGCGAGTACTAATACATTTATTACATAATGAAAATACATCTGTATTCTTATTGGTTAAAAACCAGTCACATGACCATCCGTAAATAGTGATATTGCCCTGAGACGGTCTCACCGGTCCATCAAAAGTGATATTGCCCTGACCAATGAAAATATAAAGATGAGACAAAATTCTATCCAATAAATGAGTAGGTAACGTAATGCAACGTCAACTGCTAATTCTAATGTAAACAAGCACAAACTTGTGACAAAACGCTTTGCTGTCCTTCAGCAAAAAGATAACATCTTTAGTCATACCGAGTTTAATTCCGCAAATACGACAAAAACAAGGTCAGTAATCGTCAAATTGTGTATGGAATATATCACAAATTTAGAAACGTACATGATACATCAAAATGCAGATGGAATCGGCACTCTTTGGATTTTATGTTACAAATAAAAAATGCATTTGAAGGTAATCGGTAACTGTTCAGTATAAATGTATGTTCAGATTTATCACATTTTGTGTTTTATTTTGCTATTAATATGATTTTGGCACTCTTGCTGGTTATAATGTTTGATTTTTTGTCTTGGTAATGTTTTAACAGTTTATTTCCGCATTCCTCTGCGTGTCATACAACGTCATAGGATTACGTGACGTCACTAAATCCCATCAGTGTTAATAGTCCATCATGTTAGATGGAAATTTTAGCCAACCGGTACCAAAGAGCTGACCAAGGGTTTTTGGTATCATTGAAAAGGTATACACCCCAGGAGTTCATTTCTGCCTGATAGCAAGCTGAATATAGTAGCTTAAGTGTTGTACGCCATGTTGAACACACACCCTATCAAAATAACGAAAACAATCTGCTAGTTGAATAATTTTTAAATATAACTACTCAATTTGTATATATATGTATGTGTGTGGGGGGTGGTGGTGGTGGGTATGTGTGTGTATTAAAACAGAATCATCAAACTATAAGTTTAGTTGAATGCAGTATGTCACACACACACACACACACACACACACACATGCGCGCCAACGGGCGGTTGGGTGTTCGAGTGGGTAGGTTTTTTGTTGTTGTTGTTGTTGTTGTTGTTGTTGTTGTTGTGTGTGTGTGTGTGTGTGTGTGTGTGTGTGTGTGTGTGTGTGTGTCTGTGACATGCTGCATTCAACTAACCTTATAGATTGAAGATTATGTTTTAACTTATTAAATGATTATATTTTTTAAATACAATAATGTATCAACTTGTCTTTTACCTTCAACCTTGGAGTGACGGTTATCCTACAGTCAGTACAAGGAGTATATTTATAACATCCCGTAAACGGATACCCTAAGAAGTGGCAGTTGTGCTATAGACGAGATAAAGCAATTTTACCAAAATACCTTCTGACTCTCCCTTGTGCAGTGATATGGCTTTGATTACAGAAAACTGTTTGACATTATATTTTAATTAAATACTAGGACTTAACCTACATTTAGTAAATATTCATGAATATTAATGATGTTTCTGAATGTGTTTATGCAATAAGATCATCCAGTGCATCGATGTCTTCATCACAAGTGAATGCATGACTGTTTAACGACACTAATCACCAGTTTTGCAGAACATTTCAAGTCATTTGATAGACATGTGCAGTTAGGCAGAACACAAGATCTCGAACATTTACAGGCCATCATAGTAAGAAGAGTCTCGGGAGCGGGCGCCCAATTGACCCAATTAATTTCCAAGAGCTGTTTCTTCCCAGTTGCACCGACTCTCCATCCTTTGCCAAGTGGTGTTAAAACGTTGGCGTTGGCTTTTAAACTCCTCCTCCAGACAGCTTCTTGATAATTAGCTTGCATGGTATGTGTTCGCAAAGCATCATGACATGTTGGAAGTTGGTGAGGATCAATCTGCCACTTCTTCGCCAATAATACTAGGTATTGAAATTTGTTGTCGGATGTTGTTGTTGTTGACTTAGGTTCATATACGGTCTCACGACACAGATGTCATCTGCCATTAAAATCCATGTTAAATTGCTCAACTTCAAATGAAGATTGCCAATAGAACGGGTTCTCGTTGGCACTAACAACATACACCATTGCGAACATACATTATATAAGCATTTATTTTCACTCCAAAATTGAGAACATTTCCGTCTCAGTTTCTTTGCTATATGACCGCATCTGGCTGTACCTGTCCGAACAGGTAGTTCATTAACCGATTCACTCCGGCTGTCTCTTGCGCTATACACCCATATCCCAAAAAGTCTATGCAAAATATTACAAAATAACATTGGCAAAATACAGCTGGAAGGCTTACCATTAAACATACATATTGTTTTAATTCTTTACCAGTTCCTAGATGTAAATATGTGAACCACAACATGTGTCACAATTAGGAACTGTAGTGAAGAATGAACTCTCATCCGGAAGTGAACTGTATAGTGAGACCTAAACGACATGTAAAAGCTTCCATTTTATAGAACATACCAGATTTCAAGTTCCATTCTACACCCAGTTGCTGGATTAAAGGATCTGCCATAAGGAGCTTCAGAGCATTGATCTTCCAACGCCCAGCAAATGTACTGACACTGTCACAGCCTGTGAATGTGTGCATGCCTAAGAGTGCTTTTCAAACAGAACTCCCTAGTAACATCGCTATGTTGTCAGTGTCAGTATACCTAACTCCAGCTGTTGTTCTGCATTTCATATAGAGGGTGAATGCTATGTCTGTTTTGAAAGCGAGACAGAGCACTAAGACGTCGATGCCATCTCAAACAATCACAACTGCCTGGAAGCCTTCTGCTATTGCATGAGATACATGAAATAGAATTCTGGTGTCTGCTTCTTCTTGACTTGAGTGCAGTTCAGGAATATCCACACAGCCAGCTTCTGTGATTTGATGGCACTGCTCATCACATGTGACATAGTGTTTTACCATTTAACTTGCTGGCATTTTCTGGTTGGATCCGGCCATTAGTAATGCAGTTAATGAAGATTGTTTTGTTTCGACTGCTCACAAAAAACTTTAGCCGCCACTGGATTACTGTTTGTTTGGATGTGATATTCTTGTATTGTATGTCACCATTTTGACCTCGTATTTGCCTGTCCAAGCCTTTAATAGAAGTATCCCGGTATACACCATTCCACAATGTCAATGCGTTTACTATTTGCATCTGATGCTTCATGGAGTGCTATGAACAAGATGGACGAGGACAGTTCACCAAAGATTTTGCATTCTCCTTTTATTTTATTCACACGTGACATTTCATCATCTATGCAAGCTGAGCGTCTTGGAATTGTTTCTGCCAGTGATCCATTCTTCTGCAGGGTCTTTGCCAGAACAGATTTGCTGGTCTTGCATAGCATCCCATCAGCAGTAGCTAGAGACCAGGGAACAGGGCCAAGAGGATATTCGAGAACTTCTCTGATGTCAATATCTCGTGTCTGTGCCATTAAGATCAAGACACTAAACAAGTTTGTTGTTGATTTGAGCATCATTGTCTGACCATTTGTCTTGCTCTTTGCTGCTTTATTGGTATGGGTGAATGTTTTTAACATAGCTTTTGGGAGAGGGTCATGGAATGTTACTGTTGGAGGATCACTGTCAAGACGCTGTACCTTGAATGTTTCATATAGCTCTTCTCCTAGTATTTGAGCCCTAGATATGTCATCAGCAATGTCCTTTGGAGTTAGAGTAGCATTAGAGATGTTTTGTAAATCAGCTGATTCTTGAAAAAAAGACTCACAAAATCATCCATGACACCCACTATTGATGCAACTGAGTGTTCATCTTTCTTTATACGCCGATTGCTCATTTCTGCATTATGAAGATCACTCTTGCTCAAGCCCAGCATATCACGGAACATTCTAATATATCCACTCTAGTATTCAGCAGTCAGGTAGTACCGACTTACTGGCACTATTTCAGACTAAAACAGCAGGTTCAGGATGGTGTTTTGGTGTCCTTAGTGACAGTTTCTCCACATGTCTGATAAACTGGTATTTTCCCACATGGATTTGACGGTCCTATCTGGACAGAGAATGCACCATCGATAAAACGTTTGTGAACATCGGGATCATTTCTTGGTAGCTGAGACATCTCTGTATAATATGCATTCAAATAACGTGCATAGATAAATCTGTCGTAGGAAAGCACCATGGGATGAGTGAACGTACTGAAGCCATGTGTAGGTTCCAAACACCTTCTCGCGATGCTCGTATCAGTCCCAGTACAGTATCTCCTAGCATGTCCCCCCACCACCAAATTCGGGCAAAACAGTGGGGAAAATTCGGCCCCAGCCCCCCTAAATCAAAGAGTCCCCATACGCCCATGTATGTATGTATTTATTGATGTATGAATATTTATATATTGTATGTATGTCGAGGATGACTGTTACATACATATATATTAACGCACTTGTGCAGGCGATAATTAAATCCTTTCTGGCCTCACAAATTGTCCGTACCGAATCGCCCGCAGATTTGCCACGATATCTTCTGAGCTATTGAGGCATGCTTAAAAAGGATGCACTTTAACTCAGCTATATGCATGGGGCCTACAAGTTAAGCGGTCGATCCCGCTTAGGTGCATGAAACAGTGGGCAGACCTGGCATGTATGCATGTATGTATGTATGTATGTAGGGGGCGGGGCGTAGCCCAGTGGTAAAGCGTCCGCTTCATGTGCGATCAGTTTGGGATCGATCCCCGTTGGTAGGCCCATAGGCTATTTTTCGTTCCAGCCAATGCACCACAAATGGTGTATCAAAGGCCGTGGTATGTGGTATCCTCTCTGTGGGATGATGCATGTAAAAGATCCCTTGCTACTAATGGAAATATGTATCGGGTTTCCTTTCTAAACTATATGTCAAAATTACTAAATGTTTGACATCCAATAGTCGATGATTAACAAATCAATGTACTCTAGCGGTGTAACATTAACTTTAAAACATCTTGAAATGTAATAATACATTATTGTAATGTCGTTTAGATGCAGTTTTATTTCATTTTCATTTCAATTTATTTTCGAGCTTATATTCAATTAAGGTTCAAGCACGCTGTCCTGGGCACACACCTCAGCTATCTGGGCTGTCTGTCCAGGACAGTGGGTTAGTTGTTAGTTGGTTAGTGAGAGAGAAGAGGGTGAAGTGGCCTTACACCTACCCATTGAGCCCTTAATAACTCGCTCTAGGTTGGAGCCGGTGTAAACGGAACAGTTGTCAGCGCAGGAATCCTAGGAATGCAAGCCCTAGGTCTAAAATACCTAAGAATGCAAGTCCTATGACTTACGTTCTTTAGAATATTCGTCTGACTGCCAGAATATCAAGTCCGGGCCGGACTTACATTCCTGGACAATCAAAATTTAAGTCCCATGGTACACATAAAAATTAAATTATAATGTAAACAAAACGAAAAGCAATTTCCTTTATTGTTTATTTAATTAACTTAGGATACTGGCGTCTCTCTTTATTTAAATAGTTTCTATTTATTCCAATGTTTTCCATTTATATCAATTTCAAGGGTATGTACAAATTGTGTTGAGCTTTTTACATGAACAGAACCAAGGTCTTTATTTATTGCGTGTTGTTCCAACTAATAAATGCTTAAACATTTAAAAGTAATGTTTGAAAATTCGAAAACATTTTCCATAATTCGAATCATGATACTTATCAATTATTGACCGTCACTGAGGGCAATATCATGTTTTATGGACCGAAGAAATTGATATTGACCGAGGCCAACAGCCGAGGTCAATATCAATTTCTTCGGTCCATAAAACATGATATTGCCCGAAATGTGGTCAATAATTGTTTTATTACATGTCATCCATAAGACTCGTGCATTCCTGCTTTGTTCATCAGAATCGAAATACGCCAACGCTTATAATTTCCCGCAATGTGTTATAGTCCATCAGGCCAGGGGGTCAACCGGTACCAGAGAGCTGACCAAGGTTTTTTGGTATCGTTAGAAAGGTATACATCCCTGGAGTTCATTTCTACCTGATAGCAAGCTGGAAGTAGTAGCTTAAGTGTTGTATGCCACTGTGACACCCCCCCCCCCCTCCAAAACAACGACAGACACCAATTCGCACTAAATACACCTCTTTCCCACCCAAAATCCCTCCTTGCTTATTCAGTGATATAAAATGAACTGCGTATTGTAATTAAGGTAACAATTGCGTACATTAATAGATTACGGGGACATACATAAAGTATGACCAGGGGTAAGGGAGGTGGGGTGGGGTGGATATTTTAGATATGATTTGCAAAGACATTATAGGTGAGACAAGTTTGCTTACAAAGTACCCACCTAAAAATAAACTAATATGTTGTAAAGTAAGGTCTGGTGTGCTTCCCCGGGGTTCAGTAGCTGCTGTTATGGATGCTCGACAATATAACTGAGGTGTAAGGATACACAGATGAAGGGTCCACCAGAAGAAACTACGATGTCACGGTCACAGTAAACCAGAGCAATGAAATATATAATTATGGTGGGCCATTAACTGTTGTTGGTAAAAACTTGTTTAGGTATAAATATTTCACAATTTCATTACTAGAGTTATAAACTATAAAAATCAATTATCTTAAAATACAAAAAGAGTGATATCGTATGTTATTCCCGTGGACCCTTCAAATATATATTTGAAGCACTCTTGCATTTGGCATGGAAAGGTTTCATGCCATGGATGCTAGAACATCATTAAAATCACATTGCCACACTTAGAGCCTGTCTAAAAGTCATTAGAGACCTCCTAGATGAACTCACACCAGATGTCTTCAGAAATACCATGGCTAATCAACAGCTGAACCATCTTCTCTATTATTTCTCAAAGTATATGCATTTTTTGAGAACGGCACATGGGGCACTCTCCGCCTTCTGGGTTAACTAAATGGACATGCTAGGAGATATTGTACTGGGATTGATACGAGCATCGCGAGAAGGTGTTTGGAACCTACACATGGCTTCAGTACGTTCACTCATCCCATGGTGCTTTCCTACGACAGATTGATCTATGCACGTTATTTGAATGCATATTATACAGAGATGTCTCAGCTACCAAGAAATGATCCCGATGTTCAAAAACGTTTTATCGATGTTGCATTCTCTGTCCAGATAGGACCGTCAAATCCATGTGGGAAAATACCAGTTTATCAGACATGTGGAGAAACTGTCACTAAGGACACCAAAACACCATCCTGAACCTGCTGTTTTATGTGTGTGTGTGCGGGGGGGGGGGGGGGGGGGGGGGGGGGGGGGGGGAGTGTTGAAAATGGGCAGAATTTTGAAAATAGCAATTAGTAAAAAGTGAATAGAATAAAAAAAAAAAAATACAAGCCAAGAAAAAAAAAAATTGACTGCTTGGCCGAATATTTATATAATTTGGAGCATTTTAGAAGGACAGTCCAAAAATAAATAAGAGAAAGAAGAGAGGATTGGACTATTTAATAATATTTAAAAAAAGAAGAGTAATTCGACATAAAATTTTGAACGAAGGTCTAAATGTTTAAAGTCCGATCTATATGTCCACGTGAGTGGCCTCGTTAAGGCCGTTGGAGGTGGTCTTACAGCGAACCGATGAGCGGAGAACCGGCAAAGGCAGGTATGAAGTGCTTCCATCTCTGGTCGGCGAGGATGGTTATGACAGTCCGGTAATCATTGTCGAAAAGGGCCTTGACGATCCTGTGGATGGTGTGGCTATCCATCTCTCTAACCAGGACCGCTTATCGGTAGACTTCTTCTCGGCACTCAGTACCAACCCCGTCTTGCCGGCTGTTGATTTGATGGTATATAGCTCGTAAGCGCTTCCATCAGGCAGTTGTTTTAACTCTGGTTTCACTAGTCCACCCATCAGTGATGCCGAAACCGAGGTGTACCCCTCCACGAACTTCAGGAAGCCGGACCTGATTTTCCCGATCTGAACTTTTCAGACGACTTCCGAGTCAGAGGGGGATGGTGCAGATGTTGGAGGAGGCCAGGTCTTGTCAGGTTGGTCGCTTGGCTGAGCAACGGCCTTCCTCTTTCCATCGGCGGCTGATCGGGCCGGTGGCTTGACGACTGGCAGTACCGGGGATACCGGCCAGTTCTGTCTGGGCCACGTAGTGGTCGGCGATGGAGGGCCTTTACGGGGCGTCTCACACACCGCGGTGTTGAGTCTGTCCCTCGGTGGTCGACGGTTCCGGCGTAGCTGGTTTCCTTGACTCAGGCTGGGCTTGGGGCGGCGTCGCAGAGTTTTCGTCCCCCCCCCCCCCCTGTGCCGTTCCTGGCGCGCTTTTCCTCCTCCCCCATCTTCTCCTCTTCTTCTGTAGGTTGGACTATACCAATTAAAATCCCATTGGTAACAGTGTTAAGATATTGGCCTAAAACTACTATACACAACGTATCAACCAAAATGTGAACCATACATATGAATACTACAACACCTCACCCAAAGTACTGACTGAGTTAAATGGCACCTTTCATGGTTCCTTTTCGAGATAACAGGATGTTGTTACAAGCCCCGTCAATTCCGCACAAATGGTAGTGCTTAGTTTTACAGGCACCCCGTGTATGTTTAAAGCACAAGTGTGACTGACACACTGGTACTGCACCAAATAAAATTGCATGCATTTATTACCTACATAAAACTGTACTTAATGCAAGCAACCACTGTCACATTATTACCAATGTCAGGACTCACGCCTTTAACTCCTCCATTAAAAAGTTCGGATCACTTCGAACTTTGACCCAGCCGAGATGCTATTTGGTGGAGTACTACCTATAAGCAGAACTGCACGTTTTCATAAAGTGTCGAATCACCTGTTTTTGGTGAATGGCAGGTTCACATGTTTTATAACATAAAGTATATTAAGTTGACTGCAATGTCCTATTTGGAGTCCAGCGCTTATGAAAAGTGCATATGACAATGTTAGTAACTACATAATTAAATAATATGAAACTGTAATGTTGTGTTCTTCTTTTGTGTGTTCAAGGAGTACAGTTGAGATAATAACCTGTGTTTGATTATGCATAGTATATGTGATACACTTGTTAATCCCAGCACTATGAGTGGTACCATGTCACCTACATACAGAGACTAATGAACTATTTTCTCTCGTAACCTAAAAATTGGAATATTCTGCTACGGGCAGGTCTCATTGACCAACATTTATCAGCAAGTAATCCAGTTTCATGGGTCTTTTCAAATGTGCCAAGTTGTACAAGACCAAGAATTGCAGGAATGTAAATAAAGTTAAGAAACAAGGTTTAAAACACCTCTAGGTCAGAGGTTACTGTTGTGAAGGGTCAAACTGTCAAACAATTAGCTCACAGATGGGTGTCCCTCTCAACATCATTTTAAATCACTGGTAATTAATTCAACTGCTTAAACTATATTAAAAGCAAGCATACTGGTACAGTCATTTCACAATTGTCACTTGACTAAAAATAATCACCATTCCTATTAGAATATTTAACCAATTTTAAAATGTGGATTTAAGAAAGGGGACATTCCACACAATAAGTCCAGGAAGTGTGCGAAAGTGGATACAGTCCATGACAAAACATTCTTGGACACTGAGGCCCATGGTGTTCAAGTTGGACAATTGCCGACGACAGCGCCACACCAAATACTGCGACCTGTGGCAGACCCACCAACTGAAACTGAGCAGTGTTTGAACAGCAATATAGGTTCAAGGTAAATGATGCTAATGTACTTAATCTGAATACCCTATATATTCCAATTGACTTCGTACAATAGTTTTTACATGCATGTATCAGGGCAGAGATAGGTTGGAAGGGGGGGGGGGGGAATAAGAAAAAAGCAATTAAATTATACCTTTTATATGAAAGTTACACATTACATACCTTGTAGCATGCAAGTCAGATTTTTCTTGGATAAATACACTATTTAAGTGATTGCAAACACAATCACGAAGAGTCAGATTTGAAAAAATATGTCTTGCAAACAATGTCAACTTGGCATGGTAGAACTGGTGAAAACAGTCCAACAGTCCAAGGGAGATAATCTATCAATGAAAATGCTAGATACTAGAAAACATTAAGAAATGAGGTAGTGCTAGTATTTGTGGGCTTCCATTTGGGTTTTATCAACAGATCAGAGGCCGACACATACAGGGTCCTCCACATGGGCAAACTGGAGCAAATGATGAATAGTACATACAACAACCACCGCACTTTGGCTTCAGAATGCCATGGTCAACTGATGTGGGACTTTCCAGTGAAAGAAAGAAGGGATGTGTGCACTCGGCAGCGTTTGTGCTGTAACATTTGTACATACCACTCTGGTATGTACAACTTGTACACAGAGGTGGCCAAACCAAAGCGAAAGTGTCGAGGTCGTAAGGCAGCTCAGCCAAATGTGTCAGTGCAGATCGGTCTAACGAAAATGCCCATTGGGGTTCAAAACTTCCGGTTCCTGTGTCTCTGCATGAACATACCAGCACCGTGTGTTGCAGGGTGTCAAACAACTGCAAACAAACTATGTGTCACTATTATAGACTCCTTTCCAACCTGCCACTCAGGTAGTCTACACACCAACAGAACACAACACATCACAAAAGCAAGTGTTGGCTATTGCTACAAAAAATAAATTATGCTCCAAACGTCACGGCATTAGTCAATTACATACATGTCTGAATGATCCAACATGCTCTCGTAATATCCCAATGACAATGTCCATTGAAGATGAAAAAACTTGGGTCTTGACGTACATTACATGACGACAGACCCGATGCTACAGGTTTTAAAGGTGCTGAAGACTTATACCAGAAATTTTTTACCGACATCGAACCACAAATGTTAATCGATACACGACATGTTTCGGAAAATCATCGCAAGTTTGTTAAAGGTGCAAAATTTGTTGAAAATATGATGCCACGACAGATAATATCTGACAAAAAGAAATTACAGATCAAATTCTCCAAATGCATTGCTTTTTGGTGCCAGGCAGAGTATGAACAGGCTTATAGAATACATGCAGGAAACATTCCAAAATTCATGCATGCACTGTCATACACATCCGATGCCATCACAGCCTGTTATCAAGGCAATCACAACAAATGTATGAAACATTCATTTGTCTGCAAATCTGCAAGTAAAAACTGGCTGGTTAAGAGTACCTTTCTCAATTCGCATTTTAAAATTGCCACTAACAATGACACCGACTTAAGGAAGTGCATAGACTATCGTCTCGGACCTAAAATGTTACAAATGACTAAATTTAATAGAAACACACAAAAATCTGAGGTTGTCAATAAAAACATTAGAAAATCATTACCCAGACACACAACTTTCAGCAGAGGGCACACAGTGCAGTGCACATCATCAATAATGAGCTTGTAGAGTCATTAGTTAAGTTGTCAAGGGATATGGGATGTTCATTCTCATCGGGTAGTAAGGTCATTTCAGCTTTGCACAAAGCCAAACACAACAGAAACCCAATGACATATAAAATTAAAAGATGTCAGAAAAGAAAGGTTCTGTATGCACTGTATGAAAAATACCAAGAAGATGAAAAAAAATATATAAAAAAAATACATCTTAAAAAATCACGCTTCGACCTCAAATGTCGAACATAATTATGTAAAATCTAAAAAATATCCCCACAAGTTACAATAACAGACACACAGTTAAGCAAACAACCACAGACTAACAATACCTCACAACAGACAGTGTGGTGTATGTCCCTCGAGACACAGGCCCTGGTGTTTGCAATTAATTCTATCAATGTTATTTGCATGCGTTTCTAATGTCAAATGTTCCACATTTATGCACTGCCTATTGTGACACAAATGAGAGATTTCAAGCACTCCTTTATGAACTGCCATATCAGATGGTAATTTCTTGTGTCTTATCATGTATGCCAGTCTGTGAACTTTCTGTATATTGGGTGCAGGGGTGTTAGGCCAATGCACTTTCTGGCGGCCATATCCATCAGCATTCATGGAACCCGCCACATGCTACATGCATGTTCACCTTCATTAAATTCAGTGTTTTTTCGTCTAAAAGATATTGCACATGTTCAAAAAATTACTCCATGATTACTAATTAATTCAAAATGGCAGTTACACATCAATTAAAAACCAGAATTTATGATAATTAGGACATATCACAAAATGTCACTTTTTCTATAGGTTGGACTATACCAATTAAAATCCTATTGGTGACAGTGTTAAGATATTGGCTTAAAACTACTATACACAACGTATGAACCAAAATATGAACCATAGATTTGAATACTACACCACCTCACCCAAAGTAGTGACTGAGTTAAATGGCACCTTTCATGACTCATTTTCGAGATAACAGGATGTTGTTACAAGCCCCGTCAATTCCGCACAAAATGGTAGTGCTTAGTTTTACAGGCACCCCGTGTATGTTTCAAGCACAAGTGTGCCTGACACACAAGTACCGCAGACACAAAAAATTGCATGCATTTAATACCTACATACAACTGTACTTGATGCAAGCAACCACTGTCACATTCATCACTAATGACAGGACTCACGGCTTTAACGATCGCGTCGCCGTACACCAAAGTCACGGATGCCCATGACCCGGTGTACGTGACGCGATACCCAAGTAGCTTCCCATAACTCAGTAAGAGTCCAACCAGGTGTGGCGGTAACTCGAGAGTACATGGCGAGACGTCTGTCCTCATCACAAGTTAGCTTGGAAGTCTTTGAGGTGAGCGGAATTTGAAACAAAAAAAGTTGAATCCAAAAATAAATACTGAGTGCTCCGCCTAAAAGGTTTGAGGTGATTTGAGCAATTTTGACTATTTGTGTTGGACTATTTATAAAAAAATAAACAAGTTTTTGAACAGGAGCCGAGTATTTGAAGTCCGATTAAACCATACCTGGAAGCAAATATTAAAAAACGCTGAATTCTGGATTGGATTGGATTAGAATGGATATCATAGTAACCTACCTATATCCAATTATGGTTCAAGCCCGTCTCTCCAGGGCACCATCTTCGACTTCCCCAGTGACTGAGTCAGGGACAGAAGGGGGTTGGGGTAGAGTTGGAAATTGTCAGTATTTTGAAAATCGCAATTAGTGAAAAAAGTTAACAGATTAAAAAAAAAAAAAAAAAAAAAAAAAAATTAACAAGCCGAATATTTATATAAATTGGAACATTTCAGAAGGATAGTCCAAAAATAAATCAGAGAAAGAATAGAGGATCGAACTATTTAATAATATTTAAAAAAAAGAAGTAATTTCGACAACAAATTTGGAATGATTGTCTAAAAGTTTAAAGTCCAATCTACATGTCCACGTGTGTGGCCTCGTTAAGGTCTCACTACACAAATCACTTCCAGGTGAGAGTTCATTCATGACAGTCCACTATATTTCCTAATTGTGACATATGTTGTGGTTCATATATTCACTTCTAGGAATTGGGGGAGAATTAAAACAATATGTATGTTTAATGGTAAGCCTTCTGGCTGTATGTAGCCCGTGTTATTTTGTAATATTGTGCATTGACCTTTTGGGACATGGATGTATAGCGTAAGAGACAGCTGGAGTAAATCGGTTAATGAACCACCTGTTCGGACCGGTGTCACATATAATTTGCACTCCCCTGGTTTTGCACTCCCCAGTTAAGATTATAGGTAGAATAAGCACTCCCCATTCTATATTATATGTATAATATGCACTCCCTCTGAATAATATGTACTCCCCCAGTTTATATTACACGTTGATTATAATGTTTTAACAAATCATATAAATTGTTTTGGGTTTTTTAGCGTTTTTTGATGTTTTTATGATTAGTGCATTTTGTAAAAGTTGATATAAATCCCACACGTGAATCTAGATGGCTATGTGAATCAGGGGCGGATCCAAGGAGGCCAAAACATACCTGGATCCCAGAATCTCTTCACCCATCCCTTGCTTCCCTTACTTCCCATTAATATGACAGGAATTATGTGGAGATAGCATTGCAAAGCTCTACATTCATTATTAGATTTATATTTTATAGCACCCATAAATTACTATAAATTATTATAATGGGCACTACCCATTCATTATTATACGTATAACCCACACTCCCCATTCAATATTATATGTATAATCTACAATCCCCATTCATAATTATACGTATAATATACACATAATCTACTCTACGTTCATTATTAGACATATATTCTATACAACCCATAAATTATTATACATATAATATGCACTACCCATTCACTATTATACTTATATTCTACACCTTACATTCATTGTTATAGACATAATCTGTACTCTCTGTTCATTATTATTCATATAATCTACACTCCCCATTCATTGTAATATATAATATGCACTCCACATGCATTATTATACATATAATCTGCACAACCTATTTATTATTATATGTATACTATACACTCCCCATTGAATATTATATGTATGATCTACATTCCCCATTCATTATAATATGTATAATATACTCTCTCCATTCATTATTATACGTATAATTTACACTCCCCATTCATTATTATACGTATAATCTATACTCCACTTTCCTTATTAGACATATAATCTACACTGCCCATTAATTAGTATACGTATAATCTGCATTCCCCATCCATTACTATACATGTAATATATAATCCGCATTCATTATTATACATATAATATTACTCCCCATTCATTATTATACATAATATTATACTATTACTCCCCAATGATTACTATCAATTGACAATCCTGCGAAATGAAACTTTGTGTTTTTAAATATATATAACCCCCATTCATTATTATACATACAATATACATGTACACTCCCGATTCATTATTAACAATTGACAATCCTGCTAAATGATACGTTGTTCTTTTAAATATACATATAAGCTGCACTTCCCATTCATTATTATACACATAATCGACTCTACGTTCAATATTAGACAAATATTCAATACCACCCATACATTAGTATGCATATAATGTACACTCCCCATTCATAATTATAATCTACACCTTACATGTATTGATATTACATAATATTTTTTATATAATTTTATCATATACCATTACAGATCAAGTTTGACCTTTATGACGATTTACACATTTTGACCGAATTATGGTCCTTGAACATAGGGGATACGGAATTTTTTTTTCCGGACTCTACACCACACCCCCCCACCCCAATGCCCGAACTGAGCTGAAATTTTGCGTATAGCTTTATAGTGTACCATTACAGATCAAGTTTGACTTTCTTGACGATTTTCTTTACATGTAGCTTTATCATATACTATTACATATCAAGTTTGACTTTCAGAACTATTTACTAATTTTTATACAGAGTTATTGCTCTTGAACTTAGGAGATGCGAAAATGTGTTTTTCTGACTTTTTCCCCCCAATTCCTCAACATATTCAGTTGAAATTGTGTGTATAGCTTTACAGATCAAGTTTGACTTTCATGACGATTTACCTATTTTTGACAAAGATATAGCCCTTGAATTTTGGCGAAACACAAATTAGTTTTCCAGACATTGTTTTTGCAATGCCTCAATATATTGAGCTGACGTGTTGTGTATAGTTTTATGATGTACTTTACATATCAAGTTTGACTTTTATGGCAATTTGCCCATTTGATTTTACAGAGTTTTTCGGACCTTTTTTTTTCAATGCTTGAAGACACTGAGATTAAATGTTGAATATGGCTTTGTCATATACCCTTACAGATCAAGTTTAAATTCCATGTCAATTTACCCATTCTGAATTATGGCCCTGGAACTTAGAAAAAAAATGGTGGCCCTGTAGAGGACATGTATTGCTTTAGCAGTACTCCCAGAATACTTGTTATACATATAATCTACATTCCACATTCTTTATTACACACATGATTTACACACATTTATTTTATTATACATACAACCTACATTCTGCATTCATCAATATAAATGTATTCTGCATTCCAGAAATATGACTATATATGTGATCTACACTGCACATTCATTGATATATATATAAAACGGAAAGTGTTGTCTAGATTATGTGTATATATAATGAATGGGGAGTGTAGATTATACGTATAATAATGAATGTGGAGTGCATATTACATATAATAATGAATGGGGAGAGTAGCTTATATGAATAATAATGAACAGGAAGTGATATTATGTAATAGCAATACATGTAAGGTGTAGATTATAATAATGAATGGGGAGTGTACATTATATGCATACTAATGTATGGGTGGTATTGAATATTTGTCTAATATTGAACGTAGAGTCGATTATGTGTATAATAATGAATGGGGAGTGCAGCTTATATGTATATTTAAAAGGACAACGTATCATTTGGCAGGATTGTCAATTGTTAATAATGAATGGGGAGTGTACATGTATATTGTATGTATAATAATGAATGGGGATTATATATATTTAAAAACACAAAGTTTCATTTCGCAGGATTGTCAATTGATAGTAATCATTGGGGAGTAATAGTATAATATTATGTATAATAATGAATGGGGAGTAATATTATATGTATAATAATGAATGGGGATTATATATTACATGTATAGTAATGGATGGGGAATGCAGATTATACGTATACTAATTAATGGGCAGTGTAGAATATATGTCTAATAATGAAAGTGGAGTATAGATTATACGTATAATAATGAATGGGGAGTGTAAATTATACGTATAATAATGAATGGAGAGAGTATATTATACATATTATAATGAATGGGGAATGTAGATCATACATATAATATTCAATGGGGAGTGTATAGTATACATATAATAATAAATAGGTTGTGCAGATTATATGTATAATAATGCATGTGGAGTGCATATTATATATTACAATGGATGAGGAGTGTAGATTATATGAATAATAATGAACAGAGAGTACAGATTATGTCTATAACAATGAATGTAAGGTGTAGAATATGAGTATAATAGTGAATGGGTAGTGAACATTATATGTATAATAATTTATGGGTTGTATAGAATATATGTCTAATAATGAACGTAGAGTAGATTATGTGTATATTATAGGTATAATTATGAATGGGGATTGTAGATTATACATATAATATTGAATGGGGAGTGTCGGTTATACGTATAATAATGAACGGGTAGTGCCCATTATAATAATTTATAGTAATTTATGGGTGCTATAGAATATAAATCTAATAATGAATGTAGAGCTTTGCAATGCTATCTCCACATAATTCCTGTCATATTAATGAGAAGTAAGGAAAGCAAGGGATGGGTGAAGAGATTCTGGGATCCAGGTATGTTTTGGCCTCCTTGGATCCGCCCCTGATTCACATAGCCATCTAGATTCACGTGTGGGATTTATATCAATTTTTTTTTTTTTTTATATGATTTGTTAAAACATTATAATCTACGTGTAATATAAACTGGGGGAGTACATATTATTCAGAGGGAGTGCATATTATACATATAATATAGAATGGGGAGTGCTTATTCTACGTATAATCTTAACTGGGGAGTGCAAAACCAGTGGACTGCAAATTATATGTGACACCGGTCCGAACAGGTGGTTCATTAACCGATTTACTCCAGCTGTCTCTTACGCTATACATCCATGTCCCAAAAGGTCAATGCACAATATTACAAACTAACACGGGCTACATATAGCCAGAAGGCTAACCATTAAACATACATATTGTTTTAATTCTCCCCCAATTCCTAGAAGTGAATATATGAACCACAACATATGTCACAATTAGGAAATATAGTGGACTGTCATGAATGAACTCTCACCTGGAAGTGTTCTGTGTAGTGAGACCTTAACGAGGCCACACACGTGGACATGTAGATTGGACTTTAAACCTTTAGACAATCATTCCAAATTTGTTGTCGAAATTACTTCTTTTTAAAAAAAATATTATTAAATAGTTCGATCCTCAATTCTTTCTCTGATTTATTTTTCGACTGTCCTGAAATGCTCCAATTTATATAAATATTCGGCTTGATAACAGTTTATTTATTATTATTTTTGTTTTTAATCTGTTAACTTTTTTCACTAATTGCGATTTTCAAAATACTGACAATTTCGAACTCTACCCCAACCCCCTTCTGTCCCTGACTCAGTCACTGGGGAAGTCGAAGATTGTGCCCTGGAGAGACGGGCTTGAACCATAATTGGATATAGGTAGGTTACTATGATAGCCAATCTAATCCAATCCAATCCAGAATTCAGCTTTTTTTAATATTTGCTTCCAGGTATGGTTTAATCGGACTTCAATTACTCGGCTCCTGTTCAAAAACTTGTTTATTTTTTTATAAATAGTCCAACACAAATAGTCAAAATTGCTCAAATCGCCTCAAACCTTTTAGGCGGAGCACTCAGTATTTATTTTTGGATTCAACTTTTTTTGTTCCAAATTCCGCTCACCTCAAAGACTTCCAAGCTAACTTGCGATGAGGACAGACGTCTCGCCATGTACTCTCGAGTTACCGCCACACCTGGTTGGACTCTTACTGAGTTATGGGAAGCTACTTGAGTATCGCGTCACGTACACCGGGTCACGGGCATCCGTGACTTTGGTGTACGGCGACGCGATCGTTAAAGCCGTGAGTCCTGCCATTAGTGATGAATGTGACAGTGGTTGCTTGCATCAAGTACAGTTGTATGTAGGTATTAAATGAATGCAATTTTTGTGTGTGCAGTACTTGTGTGTCATACACGGGGTGCCTGTAAAACTAAGCACTACCATTTTGTGCGGAATTGACGGGGCTTGTAACAACATCCTGTTATCTCGAAAATGAGTCATGAAAGGTGCCATTTAACTCAGTCACTACTTTGGGTGAGGTGGTGTAGTATTCAAATCTATGCTCCATATTTTGGTTGGTACATTGTGTATAGTAGTTTTAAGCCAATATCATAACACTGTCACCAATAGGATTTTAATTGGTATAGTCCAACCTATAGAAAAAGTGACATTTTGTGGTATGTCCTAATTATCATAAATTCTGGTTTTTAATTGATGTGTAACTGCCATTTTGAATTAATTAGTAATCATGGAGTAATTTTTTGAACATGTGCAATATCTTTTAGACGAAAAAAACTGAATTTAATGTAGGTGAACATGCATGTAGCATGTGGCGGGTTCCATGAATGCTGATGGATATGGCCGCCAGAAAGTGCATTGGCCTAACACCCCTGCACCCAATATACAGAAAGTTCTCAGACTGGCATACATGATAAGACACAAGAAATTACCATCTGATATGGCAGTTCATAAAGGAGTGCTTGAAATCTCTCATTTGTGTCACAATAGGCAGTGCATAAATGCGGAACATTTGACATTAGAAACGCATGCAAATAACAGTGATAGAATTAATTGCAAACACCAGGGCCTGTGTCTCGAGGGACATACACCACACTGTCTGTTGTGAGGTATTGTTAGTCTGTGGTTGTTTGCTTAAGTGTGTGTGTGTTATTGTAACTTGTAGGGATATTTTTTAGATTTTGCATAATTATGTTCGACTTTCGAGGTCGAAGGGTGATTTTTTAAGATGTATTTTTTTTTTTTCATCTTCTTGGTGTTTTTCATACAGTGCATACAGAACCTTTCTTTTCTGACATCTTTTAATTTTATATGTCCTTGTTTTTTTTTCTATTTAGTTGCAGAGTTCTGTTGTGTTCGGCTTTGCGCAAAGCTGAAATGACCTTACTACCCGATGAGAATGAACATCCCATATCCCTTGACAACTTAACTAATGACTCTACAAGCTCATTATTGATGATGTGCACTGCACTGTGTGCCCTCCCTGAGAAGTTTCTGCTGAAAGTTGTGTGTCTGGGTAATGATTTTCTAATGTTTTTATTGACAACCTCAGATTTTTGTGTGTTTGTATTAAATTTAGTCATTTGTAACATTTTGGGTCCGAGACGATAGTCTATGCACTTCCTTAAGTCGGTGTCATTGTTAGTGGCAATTTAAAAAATGCGAATTGAGAAAGGTACTCTTAACCAGCCAGTTTTTACTTGCAGATTTGCAGACAAATGAATGTTTCATACATTTGTTGTGATTGCCTTGGTAACAGGCTGTGATGGTATCGGATGTGTATGACAGTCCATGCATGAATTTCGGAATGTTTCCTGCGTGTATTCTATAAGCCTGTTCATACTCTGCCTGGCACCAAAAAGCAATGTCATTGGAGAATTTGATCTGTAATTTCTTTTTGTCAGATATTGTCCGTCGTGGCATCATATTTTCAACAAATTTTGCACCTTTAACAAACTTGTGATGCTTTTCCGAAACATGTCGTGTGTCGATTAACATGTGTGGTTCGATGTCGGTAAATTTTTTCTGGTATAAGTCTTCAGCACCTTTAAAAACTTTAGCATCCGAGTCTGTCGTCATGTAATGTTCGTCAAGACCGTAATTTTTAAAATCAGTTAAACGGTCCTTAGCCCAAGTTTTTTCATCTGCAATGGACATTGTCATTGGGATATTACGAGAGAATGTTGGATCATTCAGACATGTATGTGATTGACTAATGCCGTGACGTTTGGAGCATAATTTTTTTTTGTAGCAATAGCCAACACTTGCTTTTGTGATGTGTTGTGTTCTGTTGCTTTGTAGACTACCTGAGTGGCAGGTTGGAAAGGAGTCTATAATAGTGACACATACTTTGTTTGCAGTTGTTTGACACCCTGCAACACACGGTGCTGGTATGTTCATGCAGAGACACAGGAACCGGAAGTTTTGAACCCCATTGGGCATTTTCGTTAGACCGATCTGCACTGACACATTTGGCTGAGCTGCCTTACGACCTCGACACTTTCGCTTTGGATTGTCCACCTCTGTGTACAAGTTGTACATACCACATCCCACATCAGCTGACCATGGCATTCTGAAGCCAAAGTGCGGTGGTCGTTGTATGTACTATTCATCATTTGCTCCAGTTTGCCCATGTGGAGGACCCTGTATGTGTCGGCCTCTGATCTGTTGATAAAACCCAAATGGAAGCTCATAAATACTAGCACTACCTCATTTTTTTAATGTATTCTGGTATCTAGCATTTTCATTGATAGATTATCTCCCTTGGACTGTTGGACTGTTTTCACCAGTTCTACCATGCCAAGTTGACATTGTTTGCAAGACATATTTTTTCAAATAGTGTATTTATCCAACAAAAATCTGACTTGCATGCTACAAGGTACGTAATGTGTAACTTTCATATAAAAGGTATAATTTAATTGCTTTTTTCTTATTTTTCCCCCCTTTCCAACCTATCTCTGCCCTGATACATGCATGTAAAACTATTGTAAGAAGTCAATTGGAATATATAGGGTATTCAGATTAAATACATTAGCATCATTTACCATGAACCTATATTGCTGTTCAAACACTGCTCAGTTTCAGTTGGTGGGTCTGCCACAGGTCGCAGTATTTGGTGTGGCGCTGTCGTCGGCAATTGTCCAACTTGAACACCATGGGCCTCAGTGTCCAAGACTTTTTTGTCATGGACTGTATCCACTTTCGCACACTTCCTGGACTTGTGAAATGACTGTACCAGTATGCTTGCTTTTAATATAGTTTAAGCAGTTCAACTAATTACCAGTGATTTAAAATGATGTTGAGAGGGACACCCATCTGTGAGCTAATTGTTTGACAGTTTGACTCTTCACAACAGTAACCTCTGACCTAGAGGTGTGATAAACCTTGTTTCTTAACTTTATTTACATTCCTGCAATTCTTGGTCTTGTACAACTTGGCACATTTGAAAAGACCCATGAAACTGGATTACTTTCTGATAAATGTTGGTTAATGAGACCTGCCCGTAGCAGAATATTCCAATTTTTAGGTTACGAGAAAATAGTTCATTAGTCTCTGTATGTAGGTGACATGGTACCACTCATAGTGCTGGGATTAACAAGTGTATCACACATACTATGCATAATCAAACACAGGTTATTATCTTCAACTGTACTCCTTGAACACACAAAAGAAGAACACAACATTACATTTCATATTATTTAATTATGTAGTTACTAACATTGTCATATGCACTTTCATAAGCGCTGAACTCCAAATAGGACATTGCAGTCAACTTAATACTTTATGTTATAAAATATGTGAACCTGCCATTCACCAAAAACAGGTGATTCGACACTTTATGAAACAGTGCAGTTCTGCTTATAGGTAGTACTCCACCAAATAGCATCTCGGCTTTGTCAAAGTTCGAAGTGATCCGAACTTTTAATGGAGGAGTTAAAGGCGTGAGTCCTGACATTGGTAATAAATGTGACAGTGGTTGCTTGCATTAAGTACAGTTTTATGTAGGTAATAAATGCATGCAATTTTATTTGGTGCAGTACCAGTGTGTCAGGCACACTTGTGCTTTAAACATACACGGGGTGCCTGTAAAACTAAGCACTACCATTTTGTGCGGAATTGACGGGGCTTGTAACAACATCCTGTTATCTCGAAAAGGAACCATGAAAGGTGCCATTTAACTCAGTCACTGCTTTGGGTGAGGTGTTGTAGTATTCATATCTATGGTTCACATTTTGGTTGATACGTTGTGTATAGTAGTTTTAGGCCAATATCTTAACACTGTTACCAATGGGATTTTAACTGGTATAGTCCAACCTACAGAAGAAGAGGAGAAGATGGAGGAAGAGGAAAAGCGCGCCAGGAACGGCACGGGGGGGGGGGGGGGGGGACGAAAACTCTGCGACGTCTCCCCCAGCCCAGCCTGAGTCAAGGAAACCAGCTACGCCGGAACCGTCGACCACCGAGAGGGACAGACGCGGTGTGTGAGACGCCCCGTTAAGGCCCTCCATCGCCGACTACTACGTGGCCCAGACAGAACTGGCCGGTATCCCCGGTACTGCCAGTCGTCAAGCCACCGGCCCGATCAGCCGCCGTTGGAAAGAGGAAGGCCGTTGCTCAGCCAAGCGACCAACCTGACAAGGCCCGGCCTCCTCCAACACCCGCACCATCCCCCTCTGACTCGGAAGCCGTCTGAAAAGTTCAGATCGGGAAAATCAGGTCCGGCTTCCTGAAGTTCGTGCAGGGGGACACCTCGGTTTCGGCATCACTGATGGGTGGACTAGTGAAACCAGAGTTAAAACAACTGCCTGATGGAAGCGCTTACGAGCTACACACCATCAAATCTACAGTCGGCAAGACGGGGTTGGTACTAACTCAGTGCCGAGAAGGAGTCTACCGATAAGCGGTCCTGGTTAGAGAGATGGATAGCCACATCATCCACAGGATCGTCAACGCCCTTTTCGACAATGACTACCGGAGTGTCATAACCATCCTCGCCGACCAGAGATGGAAGCACTTCATACCTGCCTTTGCCGGTTCTTCGCTCATCGGTTCGCCGTAAGACCACCTCCAACGGCCTTAACGAGGCCACTCACGTGGACATATAGATCAGACTTTAAACATTTAGACCTTCGTTCAAAATTTTATGTCGAAATTACTCCTTTTTTTTTTTTTAAATATTATTAAGTAGTCCGATCCTCTCTTCTTTCTCTTATTTATTTTTGGACTGTCCTTCTAAAATGCTCCAAATTATATAAATATTCGGCCAAGCAGTCAATTCTTTTTTTCTTGGCTTGTATTTATTTTTATTTTATTCTATTCACTTTTTACTAATTGCTATTTTCAAAATTCTGCCCATTTTCAACACTACACCCCCCCCCCCCCCCACACACACACACACATCCCGAGTCAGGCCACCAATCATATCGGAGGTCGGATTCGGGATGGGCGTGTTCGAGACCCTAGTGGTATATGGGCACGTTAAACTAGTTATCATCATCACCTCAAACTTATCGTCCCTCTCCCGTCCCGAACGTAGTCACTGGCAGAGATTAAGCCCGTGATGGGCGTGCCTGAAACCTTTGTGGTATAGGGCCACATATGAAGAGTTCTTCTCTTACGGCTTTTTTAGTGCTTAAATCTGACCCTTGACCTCGACCTCTCATTGATCTAGACCTCTAAAATCGGCTAGCCTCTTCAAGTACAACTGTGCCAAATGTGATGATTGGGGCAGCAAGACACGGTGCTTGTGCTAAGTTATTCCACTATATATTATACACTGTTAGTATATGCAAGAAGATGTTGAAAATATAACAACTAAATAAACACAAAATCATTGCACAGATATCTTTATTTGTACGAAGACTGGTTGCTTTAATGTTTTTTACAACAAATCTTTCCGTATTCACAACTGAATGTAAGTAGAACTCTGCTTATAACATACTCCTTACATTCGACGATTGATAGGCACTCAATGTCTCGACTAAGCGGGCAATCTGAAATAAAAATTGTAAAAATTAAAAATCAATCAGAGAGAGAGGGAGACAGACAGACACAGAGGGAGATGCATGGGGAGAGAGAGAGAAATAATAATAAATAAAGGAAAGGAATATTTGTTTAACGGCACCCCAGCACATTTGAAACTACGGCTCTTCGGTAAACATCTGATTATTTCATCGCCGATGACCTTTCCCTTGTTTAGAGGATTATTGAACGATGGCTCATATATAGCTTCGTTGCATTTAAGAAAAGAAAATACTGCATCATTATACATACGTAGGATTTTATCTTTTAACGATGTCGTAATTGTAAAAGTCAGAGGTTAAAGCTCGTATTATTTAACGACACCAATAGAACGAAGTGGTTTATTAATCATCGGTTATTTTATGTCAAATATTTGTTAATTTTGATGTGTAGTTGCAAGGGATATTTAAAGGAACTTTCCCATAGACAGAGTAATACATACCATGCCTTTCATATACCAGTCGTAACAGGGATGGAAAAAACCCAGTCAGATAATAATTTTGAATCAAAAATATTATTGGTAGTAAATATTAAGGCAGAGATTAATTATACTTGTAGAATGCAGGGAATTGCATTTCAGAACATCTAGTTTTTAAAATGTTACAGGGGAACATACCCCCAAACCTCCTAGAAACCTTGCTTTGCGTTCCTCGATCTCAATCAGCCCACCCACCCCACCCCCATATCTACTTGCTTCTGCCGTGCCTGTGAATGGCTTCGACCTTACTACCCAAGCACATGATGATCAGACAAACGTTCTACCGACTAGTGTCTTTGTCTTGGGACGTTTTTGTTGTTTTGTTGGGGTTTTGTTGGGTTTTTTGTTGGGGGGGGGGGGGGGGGGGGGGTAGGGGGGTAGGGTGGTGGTGGTTGGGGGCGGGTTCTTAAATCTAATGTCGCAGACCTTTAGCATGATTATTTTGGAGTTCACTTATAACTTTAAACTTTGAACACAATAAAAATAAAACATCAATAACTATCCATAGTGAACAATATTGTTAGCTCCATGGAGTTTCACATTAAATGTTCTTGATTGTTTTTTCCTATCCATATAAACAGCGGATCTCAAACTAGGAGAGATAGATTAACAAACGAATAATTGCATTGTTTACTTGTCGCTGCTGTTGTAGTTGTAGTGGTTGTTGTTGGTGTTTTTGTAGTTGTAGTAATCGTTGCTGAAAATGAAAATACATAAGTAAACAATTATTGTGTCTAAGGCTGCCAACCAGAGACAGAATTGTCCACTTTTTTCTCTCTTTTTTTGTCACAAAACAAAAGTTTGTTTTTTAAAATCGTAAAAGAAAGCATTTTTATTTATGTATTTCAAATTATATGGTTTTGCATTATTCCAATTTCATATATACTGTTCCATCCCCGAAACACCCTGACCAAAAAAATAAACCACCAAAAAAACCCAACTCCCTCAAAAAAAACAAACAAAAAAAACAAAACAATCCAACAACAATACTTTACAAAAAGAAAAATAGTGGACTACTCTTAATTTCGAACGAAACCTAACCTGTGGCCTGTTCATGTGGGCGAGCGATCATTAGACTGGTTTTTTGCGCCTAACGTTAGATGAATGTGATGCGATAGAAGACGATGGTACCAGTCACTCTGTTCGCGAAAACGTTTGTTTTGTTTAACGACACCACTAGAGCACATTGATTATTGGATGTCAAACATTTGTAATTTTGACATATTGTCATAGAGAGGAAACCCGCTACATTTTTTTTCTATCAGTAGCAAGGGATCTTTCATATGTACCATCCCACAGACAGGAACTTTGATATACCAGTCGTGGTGCACCAGCTCGATCGAGAAATAGGCTATTGGGCCCATCGACGGGGATCGATCCCCGACCGACCGCGCATCCAGCAAGCGCTTTACCACTGGGCTACGTCCCGCCCCATATGTACGCGAGTGCTTGACCTCTAGGACAAGGAAATGTTTTATTTACGGTTATATGGCGTCAGACATATGGTTAGGGACCACACAGATATATAGAGATGAAACCTCCTGTTGCCACTTCATGGACTACTCTGTTCGATTAGCATCAAGGGAT